>NW_016158245.1:3714-150514 GCF_001687245.7 Rhagoletis zephyria | reverse complement strand
TTGTATGTCGTAAACTTTAAACGCCTAAAAACCGCATTAAGAGGGTTCGTAAAGTACCATCAAAGACATATTATGACATTTTGCATTGTTAAAAAAATAGTTGGTTGTCCATTCAAGTTCTTNTCGTAAACTTTAAACGCCTAAAAACCGCATTAAGAGGGTTCGTAAAGTACCATCAAAGACATATTATGACATTTTGCATTGTTAAAAAAATAGTTGGTTGTCCATTCAAGTTCTTTAAACATTTATTTAAGCTTTTAAAGTTTACGACATAAAACAATACGACACTTACGACACCGTTGTGAATCCCTCAATAGAATCTAAATTTATTGTTTTATTTTATTTTATTATCGCCTCTCCGCAGCAGAAACGGTATCAAATAACAGACGTCTACTACTTTAGTACATATAAAAATGTGCGCGTATATGCATATGTACATATATTTATGTTACGTACATGCGGAACTATGATTGTAAATGTTACATGTTTACAAGGTAAAAAAAAAACCAAATTCCGCCTACGAGCTTTACAGCTTGCTAAGAATTTAGTGGGTTCGCATCATAAAAATCGCACAATACAATAAAAAAAATAGCAGATGGGTTATTTCTATTAGAGTTATTTTAGCTAATAGCTGATGATAAATTTATATGAATACGGAAGAAGCTAAGTGAAAAATAGTGTTAAAGGTCGACGGCAATGAACTCCGTGTGAAGTTATAGCAAAGCAGCGATTCAATGAAATTGAAAGGTAAACAAATCGTATGGTAAAACAAATGCATTGTGGGAGCTCAATTGAAGTGCGATTTTTATTATTTCCTCATGCAGAGAAGCTGTAAGTGACAAAGTGCAACATAAGCAATATGTCTACACTGTTTCTGTTTTGGGCGGCCATCATTTTATTCAGCTGTGAAGACTACCATGCTCTGGAAGCACTGGATCCAGGTCTTTAGTACGTATGAGCGTTAGGCAGCGCTTTTATATCAGATGGAAGGCTATTTGGGATGGCACCTTTAGCGAATGGTTATCCTTACCAATATTCTTAGGCTCACAATCTAATTGCGCAGGCAACAGCTAACCGTTCAGATACTTCGATTGGCAGGTTCTTATTGCCGCATATTTTGGATCCTGTAGCCCTGAATATAGGTTGACTTCATGTAATTTCTTATTTGTAAGAGTGCATCCTATGGCCAACAATATACTTGGTTAAAGTGTCCTGCTATAAAACTTGGATGAAATTTTTGCTAAAAAGGAGGAGAGAGAAGGACAATATTTTTGAGGAGGACAAACCACGCTTGAGAAGGACAATCCTACTCAAAGGAGGACGGTTGGGCATCTTACAAATTGGCAATACACAGCTAACAGACCTTATTTCTGTTATTTACAGCCGTTGAAAAACTTCATTAACTGCGTCCAATGCTTTGTAATTTCTTTATTCCACTAAGCTTTCTCCAAGTATGTTAACGGTCGTGCTTTCGCTAAGGCCTAGCCAAAATCCAGGACACATGTAATGTGCTTGTAGCGCCAATAATTTCTGAAAACCCCCAAGTAACAGCCACATACCTGTACATATATAATTGTAGGTGGTGGCAGATGATGTAGTGGTGGCGGTATTAGGTCTCTTCCCCTCAACGATTAGTGAAATCCCAAATACCCGGGCTTCCCTCCCTTAATGGAACGGACTTTCACATTGTCCTCCGAGGTGAAATACTTGGGTATCGTATTAGACACCAAAATGAGCTGCAAGACAAATATAGAGAGGTGCCTCTCTACACAGCTTATGATACATGCAATGGAATATTCAGTAGGAACTGTGGATTAGGTCAAGCTTGTCCTCTGGATGTACATGGCTATCATACGACCAACACTAACGTACGTGGCGTTCGTTGGTGGGAAACAATCAGATTATATGCCTCCTACGACAGATTTCAAGAAAAACTTTCAGTTGAAGTTTCCTTCTAGACGGGATTGGAGTAGGGGCAGGATAGTCGCGGAGAATTCCACTGAAATCTATACTGGCGAGTCCAAAATGGACTGCGGCGTGGGTGCGGGGGTGTTCACTGAAACGTTGAATGTTTCTCTCTTGTTCCGACTACCTAATTTTGCTAGCATCTTCCAAGCAGAAGTGCTTGAAGTCGAAAGGGGTTGTAAAGCATGAGAGAGTAACTGGGTAGAAGTACGAAAAGCATACATTTCCTCAGAAAGCCAAGCAACACGTCTGGAATAGGCTTCACCGGTAAAAAACAAAATCTAAAACAGTCAGAGATTTCAAATGTGCGTTAAGCTCGGCGGCTCTCTCGTCTGGGTTTCCGGCTATAGGAAGTGAGAGGGCTGATGAGTTGGCTAAGGGCGGAGCATCTTTCGATAAATCCGAAACAGGGGCGATAAACTGTCCACTCGGACTCATCAAAAGGGAACAGCATCTGAAGTAAAGAAATGGTCCTACACTATTTTGGCGAGTGCCCAGCATGACACACTCGGGAGTTTTTCCATCCAAAATCTTAGGGAGATCTCCAAATGCACCACTACTAGCCTAAATAGATTCATCGAAAAATCCAAATGGTTTGATGTAACCGACGAATCATGAAAGCAGGAAAAAAAGTCAAGGATCCCTGAGAAAGCGTATCAAAATTGTGCTATAGCACTAATTGGGTGCTGGGCATGTGCTCAGGCGCAGCTCCTGCCAGCCCATACATAAGCATGCTATCTGCTACTTGTAGCAGCAGCAAAATTTATGAATCAACTAGCTCATTATACAGTCAACCGTTAGAAGAGAGTTGGTCATATTTCATTATTCACTATTGACAGGTATTATATACAGATATATCTTTGTATGTATGTATGTATGTATGTACAAATATAACGATGTATGGGGTAGTGATGAATAATGTACATACATACATACATGCATCAACAACTGTGTATGGCTTTTGTATGCCAATATTGTCGATGACGTTATTTTTATTTAAATATTATCTAAATACTTTGATTTGTGCGCATAGATTCAACTTTAATTGTAAGTATTACAAACAAGTATACAATGGCGAAAATGGCATGGAAAAAGTTAAATAATTTGTCTTGAACAGAACGTGATCGTGATAATGTTGTAACAATCAGCGAGACAATTATCAACAAAAGAAAAAATTTTGCAAAACCAATAAAAAGCGCAACATCAGAAAACAAAACGAAAAACTACAAAAACAATGGTGGCACCAACAGTTTCTGCCACCTGGCGCAATTTCGTTGTTGCTGTTTTTTTTTTTTTTTTTTTTAAGCAGCAGCTGCAACAGTAAACAACTCTAAGCAACAATTCGCAATAGGTAGCAAAGAAAACAAACAATCACAGTGGCTGTAGGTACAACAACAACTGCGCATCATCAACACATCAACAGCTGTGAAGGACGTTGAAGGCCATTCATCGACATTTTACGTTTGGTATTGTTATTATGCGGCGGTCTATGTTGCTTGATGAGCTGGTTAGGCACCGCTGCACAGTGGTCCAAAACTATAATTTATTTTTCAAAATAGTCCAGAGCCTTAATTTTTCAAACAATTTGACAATTTTTTTTTTTTTTTCAGAAGTAGTATAGTATTTTAGTGTAATAAAGTGCATGTTTTCAGTGGCTAAGGATTCGCATTGATTTTTTTTTTTTTGTGTGATTAAAATTTTGTCGATTCAAAAGCTGCTTTTGATAAGTAGAAGAAGAAATTTCCATGTGCCACGAAGTAGATAAGTAGGTACATGCCTTATTTTTCTAAAATTCTGAAAATAATTAATTTTGGTGAAAATTTAAACTTTTACTTTTGCAATTGTTTTCGTTTATTATCAGGAACAATAAAATCGATTGTGATTGCTACTTTGTATGCATTTTGCACTAAAAAATGTAATATAAACAAATTAAATTTCGAAGAACGGGCTCTGCAGGTATCTCCTAAATGTTATTGGCTTTTATTAAAAAAAAAATTATAAAAATCAAATCGGTTGAAAAATTAGGCCTCTTAACTATTTTGAAAAGGTTTGGAACACTGTGTTGTGTTGGTTCGTTATAAATTTTTGTTTTTCATTTATAAAACTGTTAAACACTAAACTCACTTGTTTCCATTTGGTTTTATGATTGTGTGTGTGTACGACGCACACAATATTTGGGGAGGGGTTGCACGGAAGTGCTCATCATATTTTTTACACTTAACGTATGTACATATGTATGTACGTATAGAGGCGTGACACACATTTTCTGCGTCTACTCTACGGACTTGCGTTAGCCAAAAAAAGTGACTGAACATTGAATCATTAATTCTACCAAAAAACTATATTTCATAGACCAATTAATTAAGTGTGCAAAAAAAAAATACGAAATTACGAAAGACATGGAAGCTTAAGCTGATGGATCTTTTAATTGAAAAATGGTTTCTACCTTTAAACACATACATACATATATATATTTCTAAGGAAATAATTTACTAAAGCCATAGTTCCTGCTTTTAAATTCAATAAGTGATCACTGAAATGTCAGTATGTTGTATTTGTGTGCGCAACTAAACAAATTAATGGCATAAATGTATTTAGTCTATGAAAAAAAAAATATACATAAATTATTTTAAACTACTAAAAATATTTTCCTGGACTGGGCTTCTTTTCCTATTTGTAGTATTCCAAAAACGACCGGCTAACACTATTTTTAGTAACAGAAATACACTCGAATATTTGTCATAAATAGTCTGTCGAGGAGCGACTGCTGTTAGAAAAATCTCTTTCCATTTTGAAATATTGCTCGAATCAGGGATCGATAAGCCGGGTGAAAAGGCGAATTTTATTATTCAAAAAGGGTCTACAGCCTGCAATGCTTAACGGATTTTTATTTTTTTTTTATTTGAGAGATGATTAAATTCTTAAAAGGTTTAACAATTTACTTTTAAAATTTTTTGTTTTGCTTCATAGTTTTTTTAACAAGGTTGAAGAAATACACTTTGCAGCAGAAAAATTATTTGCTTGACTCCAAGGCGTTAATTGTTGGATGTCCTATATTTTTTGTAAATAATATTTTTATTAATTTTTTCTCTATGGTTTTTACAATGTAAATCGAAAAATTTTACCATTTTTGCAAAAAAAAAATAATAATTTACTAAAAATATCTCGTAAACGAGTAATTTTTATGAATTATTAACAAACTATAGGAAATATTAATCGGTTAACGAGCTCTCTAGATACAAGAAATTTTTATAATCAACTTTTATTTTTTTAATCAAAACCGTTAACTGTAAAAACAAAAAACTTAAAATTGTAGCATCTTAAGAAATGAGTTATCTTTCAACAAAAAAAAACTAAAATACGCCAAGGATTGTAACCTGCAAAACTTTTTGAATAGTAAATTTTGCGTTTGCACCACTGTGCGGCGGCTGCATCTACTTATGTATATATTTTCCCCATAATAATCCCTTTTTGTATTGAACGATAGCTATTGAGGTGAAAGCTGTAGAGATAATAATGTATTTCCTAGTACGTAATTGGTTATTGGCATGGTCAAGTGAGTCCTTAAAGATTAGCAAGCGAACTCCAAAATTCACTATCGCTATTTTTTATCGCTGAAAATCTCCAAAAGAATAACAGGCGTGCCTAACAACATGCAACAAGTAGTTGCTTTGCTTTCATTTTCCATGCCTTATACTTTTAAGCCCCACTTATTTTCATTAAGAAAATTTTGGCGATGAAAATTTAGAGTAGCGATTGTCCAAATTCCACTTCAGGTCATCGTTTATTCCTGATAAGGAGTTTGAGACTTGTTGACTTACCCGAACCCCATAAAAATAGGTATGCAACGGTTGAATCGGGTAAAATATCCGGCCAGCGCAAACCACCGAAACGAGAGATTAAGCGAGAATTCAGTCCTCCGAATTTCGGTTGTAGCTCTATGCGACGCTGCTCAAACCTGTTGAAACATTAGCGTGGGACATGTTCCACTGTCTCTTCGTTCGGCATCCTTTACGGATTCGATCATTGCTCAGAGCCAGTTTAAAGGCATGCGATACCAACAGACAGTATCCTGTTTGAGCATCAACCAGTAGCCTAGCGTCCTGCCTCTTGAGAGATAGAAGAAACATCGTGATCATTATATCGTATGCTCTCCACAGAATCCAAGGCGCTTGGCAACTTTGTGTGTTCGTACATACCTTCTGCTCCTTTCGTATCATGTACAGGTCGAGACCCTGTTTAATTGCTTGAAGAGAACCGGCACTTATTCCATGAGCAGCGTAGTTTGCGACAAAGCGCTTTGGCAAGCCTGTCGGCCTCCTCAGTGTCCGTGGAACCGGTGTGCCCCGAAGCCCACTACAGATTACGTCTATGCCAATGTGCAACACATCCAATGCTGCCCTGCGCTCTTACACACTTATTAAGGAAGCTTAACTCTCGATATAGAAATTAACCCATTTATTTGTTTGGTTGCAGCTCAGTAGCTACGCGTCTACGCCTTTGGTTTTGGGTGTTAAACTACGTGTCAGTCAGTGGCGGACGCACGGGGTGTGTTTTAATATGGCGCTTATGTGTGTATAATATGGCATCTATGTATTAAAACACCCCCCGTGGGTCCGCCACTGACTGACACGTAGTTTTACCCCCAAACCCCCCCTGCTGGATCCGCCCCTGCCCGTAAGCAATCCGGTAATAACTGTGCAATCTTTCTTTAGTAGTCGTGATAAGAACTTCTTTGAACAGTCTGAAAAAATTAACCCACATTAAAAGATCTCGTTTTAGGAGATAGGACTGTTTAGCCGTCTTTACCGATGGGCCAAATATGGTCATTTATCGGTATAATAAGTTATACGCGGCTCGGAAATGCAAATCTACGAGGTAGATAACTCCCCACAATTACCGATTTATTATCTACATGCATAGAAAAATTAATAAGTAAACCTCAACCGTGACAAATGACCAAAGCTCAACAAAAAGTGAACTGAAGAAATGTTTAAGTTAAATAATTCCACACTTGGGGTTCTTACGGACGCCACCACAGGGTGCTGTGCTATTACACCAATTCTCTGCCGATGTATTAAACCAATAAGTTCACTTTGTTAACAAATTGATTCCCCCTTTCCTAGATTACCAGATATGACGGCCCTCGTATATGAAGTCTAGTTTTTTTTTACCAATTTCTTCTGGAGCAATATGTGGTTTAATAGCTTTTTGGCCTCCTGTGCTTCGTTCTGGTCACTCAAATATAAAGGGTATTCACAACAAGCACAATTATATGTCACTGAGTGAAAGCATGACATCTTGAAAACAGAACCTTAAAATAACTATAAACTATTATTTAAATTATAGAGCTTTTCCGGCTATATAAACTTACTCAGCGAAAAAGTCCACCATCATTTTAACTATAAATCTTTAATACTTTTGATTAGTTACAACATCTTTTGTCATATTGAAGAAGCACGTAGCCTCGTACCTAAACAAATCGGCTAAGCTAAATATATTCAAATAAGTCGAAATTACCGTAGCCAAAACACCAAAAACCATAACCGACAAAGACGCGGTGAAATCGCATTTCAAACCATACCAACATTTCAAAGTATGTAGCCAGGATTTGCGCAAACGCAAACGCCAAGACAGCGATACGCCGCGCTGTTGTTGTTGTTCCAACATCAATAACTGTTCCATATCGGTATGTACGGATTCGAAATTCAAATCGAGCGGTATACTGCCATAGGAAGACTCCGTGGCAAAACGTTGATGAACTCTTTCCATTCGGCGAATACGCCTATACAGTAGTGGCGGTAGAATGAATACTAACGGCGCGACAATTGTGCCGCCAACAATGTCCATGAGTACACCGAAATTGGGCACAAACTCTGCTATGAGCACTTCGAGGCCCACAACGGAAGAGCGCAAGGCGATGCGCTTCCACGAGAAGGCTGCCAGAGAAGAGAAATTAAGTTAGTAAATGTTTTGGTCGGCCAGAAACATGTATGTAAATATGTATGTATGTATGTATAAATGTTTTCACTCCTTCCTCTACCTTCTCTGATATGTAGATAATTTTCAATCTGCAAAAACATCGCTGAACTACCCACTATGATGGAGAAGCACAACTGTACCGCGATAAGTATAAGTAGAAAATATAAAGGTAAACTTTTCGGTAGAGATTCGAGCAGATTATCCGCAATCATTGCGCCAAACTTGTAGATAGCAATAATGGAACCGAAAATCGCAATGGCACATNTTCGAGCAGATTATCCGCAATCATTGCGCCAAACTTGTAGATAGCAATAAGGGAACCGAAAATCGCAATGGCACATGTTACTGTAATTGAAAAAGGGGGTTCGATGAAAGTGTGTGTGTGTGTGTGTATATGCATGCTAGGGTGCTACTTAAAATGTCGGCATCTAAATTTTGTATGGGTCATCCGTTTATTTCGTTCTATTTACAAAATATGTACATTCACGAAAATTTTTAAAATAACACAGGCCTGCGAAAATTAACTTTATTTTCCCGCTTCCAAATTTATTTTTATTGATGACATGCATATTTAAGAATTTTTAACAATTTTCATGAAGAGCCAAAAATACATATTATTGAGAGCAGTTTGAATGGGAACAAAGGGTCCGGGAACGTTTCTACTAAGAACAAAATGCCAATAAAACTCTCGGGAATGTTCTCACGTAGAACGGAATGAGAACGAAACTTTCGGGAACGTTTCCAATAACAACTAAATACGAACGAAAATATCAAGAACATTTCCAAAGAGGATCAAATAAGAACAAAAGTTTTGGAAACGTTCTGCTAGAAAACAAAAGTTGGAGAACTTTACGTTAAGAATGAGAGGAGCATATGTGTGCTGGGATGAAAAATCGTTTCAGTGAGAAGCACGATTGTTAGTTCTAAGCTAGAGGAAGCTGGATCATTTCAACTTGCAGATTATTAACCATTACAGTCAAATGTCCATTTATGGAACAATTTTTAAATTTCTGTGCTAGAAAAGTGTATGTCCTAAATCTTTCGTTGCCTTTATTTGCATAATTATGTTTCAGTTCAAACATTTCGAACTAATGGAACGCTATGAGAAAATTTTGTTCTCGCTTCCTTTCTTTTCGAATAATTCATAGAAGATTTGTTCGCGTTTCGTTCGCCGTCAGTAAGTTCCTGAGACTTTAGTTCCAAAATCGTTCTTCGACAGAAAGTTTCTCAGACTTTTTCCTCGTTTTATTCTTTGCGAAAACGTTCCGGAGACTTTTGTTTGCTTTTTTTTCTTTTTGGGAACGTTCCCGTTAAGAACGATCTCGACAGTTTTGTTCTCATTTCGGTTTTGGTTTTGAAGCGTTCTTGGGAACAAAACTACCAGAACGAGTGTTTGTTTCGATCATACTTTCTGTTCTTGGTTCCTGAGTATTAGTTAAAAACTAACTAAAACTAGGTAAATCCGAAAGACTTTTGGAAACTCGAAGTTAACGCCAGTAATACGCGGTAACACTAAGGAAAATGAAAAAGTAAATTTGCATGAAAATTGCAAGTTATGTTTTAAAGGGAGAAACCATCGCTATTAGGTTTCAAAATGCATTTTGAGCTCTCCTCATAGCTATAGATGAGTTTCTTCGTAGTTTTCAGGTTAGTTATTTTAAACCTGTGTTATTTGGAACTTAGTGAAAAATTTGAAAAATGCTACCCTTTTTCCGGAAAAACTTAAACAAAGGATATTCTTTGGAGCTTAATATTTATTACACGATGAATCCACATGCAATGACTATGAATTTGTATGAATAATTTCCCATAATATTTATGTTAAATTTAGCAGATTTTAATTCTTTCATATCGTGGTTATGACGCCTAAAAATTAATTTAAAATTTTTAAATTTCCGTGGATGTTTTTATTTTTTACGTAGGATCAAATAAAGGGATGTCCCATACAAAATTTAGCTATTGGCATTTTAAGGAGCATCCAAATACATACTACATATATAACTATGTACATATATAGCAAAATGTTATCAAGTATTGAAGTGTATAAATTTATTTATGAGTTCTTATATCATAGCAAACTCACCGGTAATGCCGCTAAATGCGGCCCAGTAAACTTGAGACTTTTGCTGCATATCGATTTGCAAGGTGAGTAACATTGGATGAATGTCGAACTGGAAAGCCAAAATGCTGTAGCCATTCAGAAGGGCCAATAACGATGGTAATTCTACAGAATTACATAAAATATATCACAAGTATGTATGTACATAAGTAGTAGTTAGCTGCATAAGTTAAAAGTCAATGAACGTTCTCATTTATGTGTGAACTTACCCAGGCTGACACCTTCGAAGGGTTTGCCCAACGGAGCTGAGGCAAAGAGGCAAAACCACAAAAGAATTACAATCACAATGAGTACGATAAGTGAGAAAATCGCCAAACCCCTGCGATAATATGTAAAAGAAAGATATAAATTACAATGCATGTATGTACATACATATGTGCACCGTCTTGAAAAAGGGGCACAACTCAAAATTACACATGGTATTCATATGCTTCAGCTTTGGCTGAAAGGTAAATAAAAGCTCTGCGGACATATTTAGCGCATAATTTCAAAAATGCCAAATTTTGAGTTGTGTCTCTATTGAAAAATATTTGTCAACATTCAACTATATATACATATGTACATATCGTCGCATTAGAGTGTAAACCTGCTAACTACCTTCAACGAAATTTTACAGCGCAGGCAAAAAACTACTAGGGTGGTCCTCAACACCTACGTCCATGCTAACATAGTCGAAGATATAACATATAAATTTTGGTCCCGATTGGAGACGGTTTAGGCTTGTCGCATAGGGGGGCAAAGTTCAGATTCCTCTACGTAGACTCAAAAAATTTAAATTAATTTATATACAAATTTTGGTTCCGATTGAAGTCGGTGAAGGCGTGTCGCACAGGGTTGCCACCTGTTTAAAAAATCAAATTCAATTTGAACTAAGCGAATTAAGTAATTGAAATATGTAAGTAACACCATTTTGGTGCCAGACGAGGGAGGTTTAAGAAGAAACATAGTAGTTTGAAAATATTTTGAAAAGGGTTGCCACCAGTTTTAAAAGTCAAATTAAATTAAATTGTAACCAGGATATGTGAAATGTTACAAATGGGTTTAAAAAACGAGAGTTTTAAGAAATCTTTACTTTGAACATGTATAATATTTTTGAAGTATTTGAAGAGGGTTGCCAACGTTTTAAAGGTTAAATTCAAATTACTTAATAATGATTGCCACGTGTTTAAAGAAATTTAATTCAACTTGGTTCATGAGTTAATTGAAATATGTATCACAATCAATGATATTTACAAAGATTTTAGTTTGAAAATACTTTTGAAGAGGCTTGCCACCTGTTTACAATGTCGAATTTATTTAACTTATATACAAAGTATATGAAATATTAAAATAAGGGTGTCAAGGGAAAGAGTTTTAAGAAAGATTTAGTTGCATTAGGGTTTTCACCTATTCGAAAACTCATATCTATCAAAATTTAGATGAACAATTAAAGAGCTGGGCCTGTAGTTTTATTTTTTGAAGTTAAAACATTTTAGTGGTACAGTGTGAGATTGTATGCTCTATTTCTAAGCTATATTTAAGAGGGTTGCCACGTGTTTAAGAAATTAAATGTAACTTAGTTCATCAGTTAATTGAAATAATTATTACATATGTTACGTTTTATTTGCAAGCAACCAATAAGTAATATTAACAGTTTTTTCTCTGCGCTATAAACTTTAGTTGGAGGTTAGTTAGCACGTTTACACTCTAAGGCGACGATATACTATTTATGTATACATACATACCACGACTAAAAAGTATAATCGGACAAACTTAACTTCCGTAGACTCGTTTTTTTTTTGTTTGGTTTCCTATTGGTTTTTACAACGAAAAAGCCAATGGCAGAAAACAACGTTCTATTAAAAAAAAGTAGAGCATGCGACTGAAGTGACACTTTTTCTTTCTTTTTCCCATTGGTACAAGGGAAAACATAAAATAAAAATGTTAAATTGTGCGTTGTCTTATTATTTGTTGGGCTGTCAAAACCAGCTGTCGTTTTATATTAGAATAACTTTTGTGTACTCAAAATAGATTTCATTATAAATTTTTGTCATTAAAATCAAAAAATTAATTTACCAAAGGACTGATCTGCGCTCACTTGTTTGAAAAAGTCATCTCCTTTCATTTATATGTTGTCCGATTATTCTTTGGATCCACTGTATGTGTATTACCATTTTTAAATGCATAGCTTCTTCTTACCGCATATATTTGGGACTGCGCAGCCACATAAGCGGACAGCAAAATATTCCTAATATAATGACCCAGTAGCAGAAAGAAAATGAAAATTCATTATCGGTTATACGTTCGCCAACCAACTCGAGATTTTGCGCAGCTAATACCAAACTTGGTATAGCTGTGGCAAATATACTGATGTCTAGTAAAATACGTACGAAGATGCTGAGGCAACGCCCATATGCCAAATCGGCAATAGCTGCATAGGGATATCTGAGAAAGAAAAGAACATATCGGATGAATAGTCTTACCGTTTTTTTTTTTTTATGTGAAACCATCTTTATGGCTCCGAGCTCATTCGTCATAGAATCGCCAGCTCTTACGAAATAAAGTAGAAATCAAACAAAACCTTTGAATTGAATGAAGTAATTTGTTCGAAATTAAGCAATTTGTGCTGTAGTGTGAACACATTTTAACATTGAAGTAAATAACAATTTCTATGAATTTAAAAATTTAAAAGTTCAGCGACGATAAACTTTAACTTTAACTTTAAGAAAAATAGTTAATGAATATATATTTTTGAGTTGAAGGTAGCATGATTTTAATTTTTTTCTTCTGGCAATTCGAGAGCTTTCGCAAACTCGCCCCGAAAGAAATTTCGGGCTATTTCGGCCTAGTGAAATACACAAATTACTCTCTCAAAATTGTCCTCAAAAGTCCGGCTATCTCGCCTTCAACTCCAGAAAATTCGTATATTTTGCCTGCTCCTAGATTTCCCAAGTACTTTTAAATTTTTATGAAAGTATTTATGCTAAAAATATGTACACTGTGTGCCTGCCGGAGGGACGGCTATTAGAAAAGTGCATTTATTCCATCGTTTGGGTGTTACACACATGTGGCGAAAGTTTTGAAAGTTGATAGGCAATTGGCGAAGTTTTTTTGGTGTCGGCCCAAACCGAAAAACGTTTGTAGTGGCAAATAGGAAGAAGAAAAGAAAACAATTGGATAATCTGAACTTAGAATTGATTCTATATCCAGCGTCCGGTTTAGTCTAGTAGTTGGGGGTTCATTAGATATCTGGCCTGGGCCCAAATCGCGGCATTCGATATCGAACGTAACTCGAATCGAAATTCAATTTTGAGACCACGGCATTCGATAGCGAGTGTGCTTCGCCCGCTAAAATTGTATGGTGGAGAAAATATCTGCCTTTCATTCGATTAAAAACGAGTAATCACTCGATCACGAATGCCGCGATTCGGGCCCAGACAAGAAATCTAACGGACTACCAACTACCAAGCGAAAGCGGACGTTGGATATGGAATCAATTTAAAATTCTGATTATCCAACTGTTTTCTTTTCTTCTTCTTCCTATCTAGCACTATAAACGTTCGCCAATTGCCTATCTCCTTTGTGGACTTTCGCCACTTGTTCATCGCTGGCGCAGACAGGTAATTCGTACAGTTCTTCGGTAATCGTTACCCACGTGAACAGCGCTGTAGATTTTTCGTAGAGCAGTACACCCAAAGCTTTCTCAACTTTGTTCGATATCTTCTACGTGTCTGCGCCATATACAGGAATGGGCATGATGAGAGACTTGTATAGTTTTTGTTCGCATAGTTTTTGTTCGTCGAAAGAGGGCTCTGCTTTTCAATTGCCTACCGAGTAAAAATTAGCAGCTATTATTGGCAAGAGTTACGAAAAATTACACTGAAGATGGCACAACGCCGAAACAGGTTTGTCTGGAAACCAAGCTTGACAAGGATGACAGAAATTGGTTCCAAAATAAATCAGTTATTTGTTTTTTTTTTTTAACATAAATCAGTTATATTGCACTTGATCTCCAGGCTGTATAGGATTTGTGCTGGATCCTAGGTAGGCAAAGTGCTTCTTTATTTCAAAGTTATAACTGTCAACAGTGAAGTGTGACCCCAATATTTTTTTTATATTTTGCCAGTAGGTAATTCGGCTTGTCCTCGTTTACCGCTAGATTAACCTCTTCAACTTTGCTCTGCTTCGCTAGATGTACCCCTATAGGAATACCTTAAGAAATTATATCGTGGGTTCTTTGCATTTGTGTCCTTATTGCTGGGAACCATCGATACCTACTTCTTTAAGACTGTATTATCAATTTGACCCATAGCACCGTCATTGCACAAGTCTTAAATTCTCTACTCACCTACTTTTCTGCGTTATGGACGGATCGAAGGACTCAGCCATAATCCAGCATTGGCTAAGTAAAAACGAAGTGTAGATTTGTAGCACAATTATGGACAGAACCAAAGGTATACCGAGGACACCCAGTTGCACCAGTAGCGATGGCAGTGTTATGAACGGGAGAACACCAAATAAATCAATGATGTATAAGACGGCAATGAGCAGTGTTAAGTTCTGCTTCTCTTCGCCGATAATTTGCAGATGTGGCAAAGCACTGAAACGCGCGCGCGACAAAAACGGTAATTGGTCATTGTGTGACTGCGTAGATGGAGGCAATGATGGTAGGTCGCTGGAGTGGTAATATGCCTTCGAAGGACGCAATGCAGGTTTATGACGTCGCTTAAAGAACATGCTGCGTGTCGATTTGTAAAACAAAAAATATCGTTTACTTGCTTTGTTGTATGTATGTACATATAGTATTTAGGTATTGAGCTAATGCCTGTTTAAGATGAGTTTATTTGCTAACACATTTTCCATTATGAATTGGCACAATTGTGGAGCCATTTAATTAACAATACAACTGGACGGTTGAGCGTGGCGCGGGCAACTGAGGCCCTTTTTGTATTAGAAAAGCGTTACAAGTCCACAAGTTGCAACCAAGACATAACCGTTAGATACATACATACATATGTGTGAGAGAAGAAATACCTATGTATTTTATACATATATGTACATATGTATGTACACCAACGAGAAATACCAAATGCAATAGTTTGCGCTCAAAGTAGTTGCCAGTAATTTGATCCTCCAACAGCAGCAATGTAGGCCTGTGGCAAATATATGTAGGAACAGTTTACATACATACACTTGTGGTCAGCTGATTAAGTTAAGCGACATTTCGACCAGTTTTGGTTTTTTCTCTTTTATTTATTTAATGTTTACAACTTTTTTATAAAAGTCTAGCACCATATACATTTTTTACCAAAATTAAAAAAATTCACAAACATTTTAACAAACATTTAACATTTACAACCAAAAACTTTGTATTAAAAAATTTTAGAAAAATTTTAGGTATGCAGTTTTATAGCCCATTCAATTCTAAAATGCTAAGAAATCGCGTTGATTCTCAATAGTTTTTTTTTTTTTTTTGCTGAAGGTGTTTGGCATTTTCCTCCATATAATAGTAGGTTAGGTTAGGTTGAAGTGGCTGCTAAGCCCAGAGGGCGCCAGCACACTTAGGCCCGATCAGGGCCCATTGTGATACCACATGGATCCAAAAAAACCCCTACTCCTTAAACAAGTTTGTGGAGTCTGCAAACCTTAGCAACTGCCGTATTCCAAACTTAGCAGTCGCGCTTAGATCGTCTAGAAGACCTATACCTAGGAATTTCTGTCTTTTCCTGCCCAGTGCTGGGCAATCGCAGAGTAAGTGCCTTATTGATGCAGGCTCTTCTTCGTCGTGGCAGCTCCTGCAGTAGTCATTGTGACTAACCCCGAGGCGTTCTGCGTGCCTTCCTATCAGAATATGTCCTGTGAGCAGACCAATTGCCAGTGACATATCGCCTTTATTGAGAGTGAGAATTTCTCTCGATCTCCGTACATCCCATTTTGGCCATGTAAGCTTCGTTGTATTACAGTTTTCAGTGCGCTCCCATCTGGAGGCCGCTTCTTCAAGGAAGTTCTCCCTTAGTAAGAGCTTGCAGGAAGCGAGTGGCATACCCACCCTCTTCCAGGCTGGTGAAAGTGGAGAGCAAGTACCCGCCCTTGCAAGCTCGTCTGCCTTCTCATTTCCTGGTATGTCACTGTGCCCCGGTACCCATACCAGGTGCAAAGCGAACTGCTCTGCCATCACGTTAAGTGATTTGCGGCAGTTGGCAACTGTTTCCGAATTTATAGTGACAGAGTCAAGCGCCATAAGGGCCGCCTGCCTGTCTGAGTATATATATATTTCCGTAATGGCGATATAATAGTAACTGTCGAGCATATTTTACATACCTTTATGGGAGCAAATGCTCAACACCGTCAGCTAAAAAGAATTATTCAAAATCAGCGTCCTACTAAAGTTTAATGGGTTATAAAACTGCATACCTAAAATTTTTTCTACAAATTTTTAATAAGAACTTTAAATTTTTTATAAATCTGGTACGAAGTTTGAAATGTGATTTTATAAAAAAATTATAAACAATAAATAGACAAAAGAAAAATAGCCAAAACTGGTCAAAATGTCACCTAGCTTAATCAGCTGCCCACAAGGGTTTGTTTGTTCAAATGTACATACATAAATACGTAGATTCAACGTAAATGCAAACATACTACGTGGCATAGAACTTATGTGAAGTAAAACGGGTGGTCCATATAGTGTTTTTCGCCCCCTTTTAAAGTATATGTTATTTTGACAATAACAGCTCTTTCCCGCAGGAAATCTTGAGAAAAAGTCAATAGCATATCCCCGCGAAATGAAATGAATCGTTTACGTTTGAACAACGTCTCTTTCTTCACGAAACGCATTTTCATCCCGGCGGCTACGTTAACACTGCTGTATCTGGCGATCGGAAACCCCGCACGAGATCGTCGAGAAACCAAAACATCCTAAAAATCACTTTATTGAAAATTCCGCTGGAAACACCATTTCGGTCTACGGTGAGCGCTACGGTGGCGTGATAAACGATTTTTTGTGACCGGCAATTGAGTATTTGGACTGGATGATCTTTGGTTGAAACAGGATAGCGCGCTATGTCAAATTCGGTAATCGTGTTATCAGCTGTTTCGGCGATGCCATTTGGCCACCACGTAGCTACGATTTGATACCGTTAGACGCTCTTTTGTGGCGCGTCGTGAAGTATCACTGTTATGCGAACAATCAAGAGAAAACTCGAAAAGCCTATAACGAAGGAGCAATTACATTGTAAAAAGATAATAAATAATAAGCTATAATTGTGATATTTCAGGCCCCTTAAAAATCTTCTTGTGTCTGGTTTACAATAACTTATCTTAACATTTAGTGCAGGTATATAAACTCTCAGTTTTTTTTTTTTTTTTAAATACACCACTATATAGACCACCCTGTACACACATACATATTTACTTTACTACAAAGTTCAATAACATTGTTTTTAGTAATCAGAAAGTTTTACAAAATGTGAGACCGTTGGAATTCTAACTTCATCTTGCTAAAATGGTTTTCTTTTTAACCGACTTCAAAAAGAGAGGAGGCTATCAATTCGCCGGAATGTTTTTTTCATGGACAGTGCCGAAAATATAAATAGATAAGCGACATTTTGACACTCTTTGGTTGTTTCCCTTTCATATATTTAATGTTTATTATGTTTTTATGAAAACGTAAAAACCATGTAAGTCAAAATTTCAAAATTTGTACAAAATTCGACAGTTGCATCAAAATTTTTAGCTTTTCAACTCGATGTCTTTAAAATATTCTGAGTATGCAGTTTGTAGCCCATTCAATTTTAGTACAACAAGGTGCAACTTCAAAGTAGCTAGGACTTACTATTTATTTTTTGCGAAAGTTCGACTGAAAGATTTCAAATTTTCAGAAATATTTGTTAAAACTTGACAAATTTTTATAAATATTCTACGAAGTATGAAATTTTTATTTATATGTTTTTTAGATAGTTATCTATATTTTCATAAGATAATAAAATTTTTTTGTAAAGAAATAAAAATGGACAAAACTTGCTAAAATGTCTCTTCTCTTTTTTTCGATAATTCTTTTTGTAACGGGTAGGTGGTACTTCAAGCATGGTTCCATACTAAGTAATTTGGTATATATCCAATCTTTGGATCATGAAGAAATTAACGGTACTTGAAAATTTTTATATAAGACTTGAAGTCGGTGGTGTTATTTGCTTAAAAATTACTTTTATATACATACATTAGGGCGGGTCAATTTTATTTTTTACTATGTGCGTATAGCATATGAGAATTCTGCGTGCCATTCTAAGCAAATTTTCCGAAGAAACCATGGGTATAAATTATATAAAGGACGAATAATTATTGAAAATGAAGTTTTATTAATTAGATTTTTTAAACTAATAAAATTCGAAGGGCGAAATTCGTTCTTATGCACCAAAGAATTTAAACTTTTTAACTCTGGAAAATTTTTTCTTTTAAATCATAGAGAGAAAACCTAAAAACGTAGCTTTACTATTTTTGGCTCCAAGTTTCGAGAGTATATTGATTTTATGTGTGTAAAATTGACCGTCGGACGGTGTTATCGGTCATATATCCGTTATTTTTCCAATTGGGTCTAATTTATGATTTAATGTGAAACCTGCAAGTCTCGGAAAATTTTCAGAACAAAATTTGAAATATCTATTACAAAATTTTGTATTTCATTAATAAATTTTTTATTTAATTTAGTTTGATTGCATTTAAATTTATTTTATTTTGAATGTATGTACATTAAGGTGGTCCAAAAAAAAAAAGATAAATGTTAAACTCTCAGCCCCTAGGATTTTCCTAAATGGTATAAAAAATACCCGTACTTTTTTGTTAAAAAAAAAAAAAACAAATATAACGTGCCCTAACCGCCAAATATTTTTTTCAAATTTTTCTTTTCGATGCAAAAATGTTCCTAGAGCACCTAGATGCATTTCTCAATTGTTTGTTTTAAAATTTTTTTAAACCAACGATTTTTTATGGGCCCCCTTTGCATTTATATATGTTTATGCGCTGCGAATAAATTGCTCCATATCATCGTTTGAAGTACAAAACCACGTATCGTCATTCTGCAAAATCGCGTAACTGACATTTGCTGCCAAAAATTGCATTTGCTCACACAAGCTCTTGGCTAAATGAATTTGCTTTATAAAACGAGAACCATTTTGAAATATGAGTGTTTTTAGTCTCTAGAAAATAATTTATGCAACCTCACATACGCGGTTTTGCATTTTGTTGATACGCGGTTTTGTACTTTAAACGACGATATATATATGTATGTGTGTACATATGTAAGTCGAAATCTTTGAATATACGGGAAGGAATAGGGAAGCCCTTGATAAGCCAACTCCATTCCACTCTGTGAGTATGCAAATGCATACATATGTGCATACACCAAATGTTCGTATGTATGTACACCCACTCTATGTACCTTATTATTCCTATACAAAGTTTGCAATGTCATTGCACTTTTACCCGGTGACAATTAAGAATTTTGTACATCATACAAGAAAGCAAGCATTGTATTGCAAAATTTTATTTTTAGCAACATTTTATACCTGAAGAAAATTTTAACTGTTCTACATTTAAAGCGACCTTCAAAAACTATCAAGAATTTCTTTTCAAAAGCAACATTGAACGATCTTAAGAAAACTATGGCAGTGGGTTATCCAATTGAAACACTTTTCTTTTTGAATTATTTCGTTTTTTTTCTTTTGCAAAAACATACATACATACATACATATAACAGATATGTGCAAAAATACTGGCATTCAGTGATTTATTGTCTGTTTTCTGTGGAATAAACTCAAATCGCCAAGTCGACCATTTTTAAGAGGAGCAGAAAATCGATTTGACATCAACGCGGGAATAATACAGAGGTTCAAGAGGTAAAAAGTATGCTCATAAGTATACGTATACATATACGTACATATGTACTAAATGCGCTGGGTATAATTTGAAAGAAATGCGTTTTGCGAGTAATTGTTAAAAAGCAATTAGACAACATTTGTTTACATACATACATACATACACTTTCCTCCGATTAGATTGGTGAAACGAAGTACCCATTGAGAATAAGCTTTGTGCTAAATACCGGAGCGTAACAAAAGATTCAAAAGATCTTAAATTTTAGATTTTCGGATTTTTGTTTGTATTTTTGATTCCGATGATGACATAAAACATAACATAGCATAACAGTAAAATACATTCATAATCAATTTTTACGTGTTTTTAATTTTTAGCATTGTGTAGCAAATTATAAATTTATCACGAAATTTTGCAAATTAAAAAATTAATTATTACGACTGGAAATAAATATGCATTAGAGGTATACGCCGCCGAGCTACGAAAATATCGGCGCGCGGTTACTTTCACCGCCTAAGAAATTTTGTACAAAATTTTCATAATGAATACACATTGAAATACATCGCTTGAAGGAACTACTACTCCAGAATATATAAAAAAAATTTATTTTTCAATACCACAACAAGATTCCTTTTTTACATATTACTACAACAACAAGTAAGTTATCACACACCAAAAACTTTAACGCTAATATCTCAGAAAGCAGTTTTTACAGAAGTGCCCTTATTACATCTATCTTCTCAATGATTTATTGGAGATAAAACAAAAACAAATAGCGCCGGCGTTTCCAGACGCGCCGGCGCACAGTGTCGCCTAAGCGGTCATAAATCGAAACGTTTGTTGTTTGCAATGTGAACGTGTTTGGTATTTTTGTTAAGGTAATTTATCCACTAAAAAGAATACATATAACAGAATGTTCCCTATAAAATAAATGATGTGCCACCCGCAAGCCACTAAACTCAACAAATTTTATACTAAGAATTTTAATCAGAGCATAACCATGCGTTAGCTGTTCACGGAAATAAATATCAAAAACACATCAATGTTGGTTTGACGTGTTTTATTTCCATATATATATAGTAGATAACTTTAAGAACACAAATTTTGGAAAAAAAAAAACTAAACCTAGGGAGTCCTTACGGTATTCCAGAAAAAAAAACTTTTCTTTTTAATAAAAATTTCAAAAAAGGGCACCGTATTTAATAGTACGGTTTTAAATAGCAAATAAAAAGCCGCTCATTTTTGAAATAATGCATAAAGTCATTTTTTCATTTCTTGTCAGTGCCATCAGATACGCACGAATCCTTCGAATTTTAATTTCTTTGACACCCACATTGTTGCAACAATTTAAGCATCTGGAACACAACTAATAGAAACGAACGAAACAACCCAGACTTTTTCCGGGCACAAATGTGCAACAAGTTAAATTGCCATAACAGCTATTGAGGAAATGGAAAATACCACAGAAGTCTCAAAAATTTGCTAATTTTATTCGCCAAATAAGATAATGCACATAAAATTATTGTTTAGAGCGGATTTCTTGATTCCGGGCACGAAATGTGGATTTTTGCCTTCCTCACGCTCTGGGCACTTTTGGCACATCTTGATACACTTTTGACACCTGTGAAAGAGTAACTTATTTTTACGCTCTAATTACCGAAACAGCACGGAAAGCGGGTGAAGCAAAGCTATTATTCTAAAAAAATTTCAATTTAAAATAACGGTTAAAAGAGCATTTCGAAAAAAATTTATAGGGTATAATAAAAGCCAGTAATATATTTCCTTTTTGTTCAGTTAAAATTATCATGTAAAATGGGGGACAGTGGTACTTAATATTTGTTATATCTTATGTATGTATACTTAACCGAAAAATTTCAAAGAAAGAAAATTTATTTTATAATGCATCATCAAGGTGTAGCTTAGTGTATTATCTTTTACCAACAACTATACCATTATAATATTCATATAAATACGTACATGTGTAACGAAAAGGAATTACATTTTTGCCATTGCAACATACAATTAAAAAAACATTTCAAATAACAGAAGTATCATTTAAGATAAGCGTAAGCATGTCTAAACTAGTTTAATATATAATCTTGTATGAAGTTTTGATCCCGCTTCAAAGTCCATAATATTCCTGTTACAGCCCTTGTTTTGTGATATTACTTCTTAGCTTTTCTCTTTAAGGAACTTTTTATCGTCTTTTATTAGACATTCACAGCATCTGTCTTTATCTTTTTAGCATCAGACTGCAAAACAAACATACATATAAGGGAACAATATTTTAGAATACGAGTAGTTAGTAATTATACAATGGACCGTATGAATAATAACAAAGCAATTACTTTTTCTGAAACATTTCCAACCTTTTTCTCCATTTATTCATATAAATTTAAGAAAAAGTAATTGGTTAGTTTTTATTCGCGAGAATTAAGAAAGAAAAAGAAAAAACTTTCAAACTTGATTTCCTAAAATTTTAATTTTTACACATTCATGTTTCTGGCATACGTGCGCCGAATACTTACACATCGTCACCTGAAATACAAAAAGACGTAACAACATCGTAAGTGAAATGGAAAAAGTCGTGACTAAAATTTTTTTATTTTTTTGCATTAAATGATATACGAGTTGTAATTCGAAGAAGGCCATCATATCAATCAAAAACTAAATTTTTAATTTTTTATTACTTACGACTTTTTGAATTTCAGCGACGATGTTTGTTACGTCTTTTTACAATTCAGGTGACGATATATGTATGCATGATAAAAACATTAAAATTTAATTTTTACAGTGAAACCCGCTCTTGTAATAAACTCCTCAGTATTCAGCTTCATTGCGACTGTCGTGTCGAGTGCAATTGCATTGGCAGCATTGGATAGTTTTCGACAATTTTCGTCGTCTACTTATTTCAGCGCGACAGTTGGCAATGCCAATGTTGCTGAGTGGTAAAATTTTATCTAATTTACAACTTACGCAATGAGGCTGATTACTTTTTATAAAAAGAACCCCACGCTCTACGCGAAATTTGGGCTACTATCTCTACATCGCTCGTTCGAGCAAAGAATGTGTGATCGTCCGTTACTATTCAATAGCAAATAAAATGTAATATAGAAATTTTTATTGCGCGATTTCAGTATTTCAATATTTCGGTAAATATTGCGTAAATAGCTCGAACACACCAAAGCGCTCTGTCTGGCGCAGACCGAATGAACTTCGCCAATTAAATTTCCTCCGTACGCTCAAATTTGTTTGGCGAGTAAAAAAAAAACAAATCGTTTGTACTTAGGTGAATAGAGGAATCGTACGTTTAATAACATCAAATAAAACCACACATATTTCCACAAGTCCTATTTATTGATTGCTTCACAGACAACCTTATTATTTTTCTGACTACTTTTTAACTTTTTAACAAGCGGTGTGTTCTTAGTTTATGTGCATGTAACAAAACCTTCTGGGTAGGTTGTCGACCCTACCCAGTAACAGTATAATGTTTGCAGCGATGGTTAAAGTTGAAAAAATAAAGAAAATTTGGGTTTTTTAATTTTACGCGACAAATACTCCCAACAATCGAAGGCTACCAATAGATTGTTATACATTACTTTAAAGGCCGATAAATCCTCTTCTAATGTTGGATTTTTAAAATCGGGTCAAAAACATACATGCTGTTAATAGATAAGTCCCTCAAGTACCAAAATAAGGTTTTTTTTTATTAAAAAAATTTAAGGGTTCAGAACCTATAGGAAACCTATGAGAAATGTGTAAAACAGGCAAATTTTTACAAATCCTGCAAATCCGTACCGTACGGAAAAATCCGTAGATCTGGCAGGGCTGGCCAAAAACCGGCTAGGCGGTTACAGCACCAATCAAGAATGGAGTTAAGTTTATCATTGCACTCAAAGAAGGAGTAACTTTTTTTTCCACAGTAATGCATTTCAATTGCACCTTGCTTTGTTTTTAAAAGGGGGTAGTTCATTTATAAAATACATTATAAATTTAAAAAAAAAAAAAACGAAATTTACCTCATCCATTCCACTGCTCGTACGTTGTATATCCGTTGTAAATTTTTTACCCCTCTCGGACGTTACAACTTGTACAACTTGTCCTGGTCCATTGCGACTGGGCAATAGTTTCTTTGCTGGAGCGTTGACTTCACTCTCTCCACAACAAAAGACATTCATGCTTGAAGGCTTACGGTTATCTAAATTGAAACTAGTCAAAATATTTTTAATAGAATAATCGCTTTCATCCATATTTTCAGCTCTTTCCGCCGCGATATCGTCATCTTCCTCATCAGACGGCGAATTATTGACGGATGAGCTTGGATTAGTATTAACGCGGTTTAAAAATAAATTGTTATACTTTTGTGGGAATGTTTGCAAACGTGTTAGTCCAATTATATACTTACTACAAATCCAAACAAAGCAAAAATATGAATTAAAAAGTATGTTAGGAATGTTTGGAACTTCTTTGTATGAAACAAATATTGCAAAAGTTTATAAAATAAATAATTCATTTTAAGTAACGCAATACCAACAATGTTTTATAGTTTCTAAGTAAAATACCATAAAAATTAAGCATTAGTTATGTCATGCAGAAATATGGATGCGCACAATAATTTTATACGTAAATACATATTAATGATCGTGTATGCGCAAGTAATTCAATGGCTTTATTACCATGCAATTATAGTAAATACATTCTATTAGCTTAGTTGAAAAATGTCGAATATGTATTGCCTTAAGAAATAGCAACTCACACTCCATTATTAGTTTCCATTCAATTTTGACTTGTTGCGGTGTTGATTCTGCGGATTTTATCCGCATGCAATTTCGTTTACATATCTTGTTTTTATAAGGCAGAGTTGTGATATTTGGGTGAGCACTATTTACGGATGCGCTAGGTCACCTAGAGCTCAGTTGGCGCAAAAAAAAGTAATCAAATAAAACGATTTGTAATCAGTGCTTTATTCCGTTTTGAACTGACTCAAAATATGAATGATGTATTTTAAATTATTTTTTCTACCAAAACCGTTAACAAGCATTTTTTATGAAAATTAAGATAACTTCAAAATATTTAGTACAAGTTTTTTTATCGAAACTTTTCTTGTTTTTCCGTATGAGGAATACATGCCAAAATCACTGTACATATCTGAGAGCTTCATGCAGAAAGATCTACTAGGTAGCTTGAAATTATTATAATTTATCGTAACTAATTGATAAAATAGTGTAGCCAAATAAAGTTTTTACTCCATTTTTTTCAAAGAACTAAAGACGATTCTTATATACTTGTTTGTCCGTGAAGTCAAAATTTGATCTGCCAAGCATTCGATTGCAGATTTTAAGTTACTTCGAATTCATAATCAATAGAAATAGAGAGAGCTCTTATCCGACTTCACAAACTTCTAAAATTTACAAAGAACTCAAAAACGAAATTTAGAATTTCGTAATTTTCTCGGAGATTTAAGATTCTACTACCACGAGACTGCTCTTTTTGGTAATCTTGCTCTAAGTAATCACATGTCACCTAGGTTTACAAGGTGAAGACAAATTTATTTTTAAAAAATTATACTATTTTGAAATTCGACGTCCGCTTGAATTAAACTTAGCTCGTTCGGTCAACTAATACATATGCCATGCACAAGCGCACTCGGCTACGGCGGCTGCCGTGCGTCTATTTTGTAATATTGTATAATAGTATACAGTGGCGGTCAAAAGTGTATGAATGGTGTTTCGTATTAATATTGACAATGTTTTTCAAGCTATAATTTTTTTGATATTTTTATAAAAATATGGTTCATGCTTTAGCAAAAACCAAATAAATTACACTTTTTTTTACATTTTTTTTTGGGTATGCAGTTAAGAGGATTATAAAATTTTAGTAAAATTAGTGCAAGGTTTGTGCGGCTGAAAAATCGCATTAATTTTAATAATTTTTTTTTTTTTTGCTGACGTATTTTTTGGTTTTTTCATATAAAAAGCGAAATTTAGGAACACTGGCGTTGCCTTTTTTTGTTTTTTTCGCAAAAGGCCTTGCGCATATTTTTCCACAAAAAATTCATGTTTATATGAANTTTGTTTTTTTCGCAAAAGGCCTTGCGCATATTTTTCCACAAAAAATTCAACAACAAGTTCATAACGCACACTAATTTTACTAAAAGTTTATAATCCAGTTAACTGCACACCCGGAAATCAAAAAAAAAAATCTGATTAAAAAGATTGAAATTTAGATAAAAATTTGTGGAATTTTTCTAAATTCTGGGTAAAGTTTGAGAGTGTGATTTATATGGGTTTTGCTAAAGCATTAACCGCATTTTTATAAAAAATATTAAAAAAATATAGCTTGAAAAACATTGTAAATATTAAATACGAAACTCCGTTCTTTCACTTTTGACTGCCACTGTATATGTATGCATACATGTACATAAAATATGTGCATTTGCCGTAATCACTTAAGCCATAAAAGCAAGCAATTATTGCTTTAAATAAAAATCACTTACGTTTTACAGTTGAAAAGTCCTTGCATTTGAATATAATCGATAACCCGATCATCAAGCAAATATTTAACTGACTGTCCACGTGAAATAAGCCGGCGTATCATGGTTGAACTTACTTCGTTCGGCACCCAATTTGTTATTAATGTAATATTTTTCTTTGAGAAGTGATAACAAATAGTAAGAAAAAGTATAAATACGTATACATATGCACGATTTTTTAAACAACTCACCTGATATTTAGTCAACAAATCTGACTCGAAAATAAATTTTTCAGGGCTAGAGCCATATCGTGTTATCACCACCAGACCGTGATTACCCACAATATCTTCAATCTATATATAAGTATACATGTGGTTTGCCAATATGATAACAAACATGTATAATAAGTAGTTTATACGATTTAATATCTTCTACATACATCTTATCAGCCCACAGTCCGGGCACTGCAAACGATTCCAGCAAGTCTGCTCCACATAACAGTTTCAATTGCACCGCATCCTGACGCTCACGTAATCCCGGCGGCAACCAACCCGGTATCGTGCCATTTATTTCATTTTCTATCGGCGAGTTGACATAATTATTCATATAATTTTGATGATACTGCAAAACGGAAAGCGTACGAGACCATTCCGGTTGCTGTATTTCCCAGTCAGAAGCCTTTAAAAAGTAATATTCCATATACATATGTAAATGTGCAGTCTGTTGACATATCATTGGTAAAATTATTTGTTTTACCCTAATCCAAGTGGATGATTGTAAAGCTAATTTCAGCATAGCAAATCGATATGTTCCTCCAACGAGTCCTTTTTTCTGATATGAATCATGTGTGGGTGATACGATACCACCAACAACATGGTGGGACCCTTGACTTGTAAAATAATCTCGTGCGATTTCTGAAATGTGAAAAATGATATATGTATGTATATGTATGAATTATGATTTTACTGCATTGAAAACTTTTGAATTTCGCAATTCGTCTTCATTACCGAACATCCGAAAATGCATTGGGGTCGGTGGACTGAAAGAGCCGCATGCGATCAGCGCTATCCGTGGCAACAGACGTTTATTATTCATTTGTTCGTCTTCTATTAGTACTGACATCCTGATAATATTATTTATATAATGATGATTTTGCTAAAAAGAAAAAAAAAATGAATTTTTATTTGACGAGCACGGCAATTTGACCTTCGAGATACCTATAAACAAATAGAATATATGTGGAATGACACTAATGACAGTAATGTGTGTTGCCTTCAAAGAAACTAAAAGTTCCAATCAATCAACAATACCAACACTTAATTTCAATCTAATAAAATCTAATTAATGCATATATTATGCTCGAATAAGCAAATTAATTGCATCACTCTTGCAAATATTTACGAAAGTTACTCAAAAGATAAATGAAGAGATCTCAGGCGACATCTTCTGGTGCAAAATGCCTTGATGAAAGAGCTATGAAGGGTTGCTATCATCGTATAGTTCCATAATAGGGCATTCGCACGTCGCGATTTACAGGCAACATAAGTTGAATGAGAAGTTAAACGTTGCAGTCCCTATTCAGACGAGGCGATTTTCGATTCAACACGAATTGCTTTTTACATTATTGAAAATGAATATAAATCGCAAAATTTTATCAATTGACGTAAATATGGTAAGCCAAGCGTTGGTAGAAGTGCTTTTAGCGAAGCTGAAAGATAAAAAAAGTAAAAAAAGTATGAATTCCGAATGTAAACAAGCACCGGGTTGCATGGAAAAAAAGTTGAACGAGCTCAAAGTTGGCTGGCTACCAACTTTGTTGAAAGCGATTAGTTGAAAGGCCGTTCGGACGAGGCGATTTTTGCTTTCAACTAAAAGTTGCCTGAAAAATCGCCTCGTGCGAAAGCCCTATGAAACTGTACGATGGTTGCTATGTATGTATATGGGTTGCTATATTATTGCAATTAAATAAAAAAAAAAACTCGTCTTAAGCAACAACAGCAAGAACATAAATATTTAACCATTAAGTGCCACGGAGACGTTCAAATATCTTTATCAATGCTTTAAGTGTATTGGTGTCGTCGGCTTTTGTCGGCTACTCGAACACTACAGCGGCTCATTGCCGGCTATGCTTGATGAAAATCAAAAAAGTTTGATATTTGAATTTGATGACTGCTTATTTGATCGTCTCGCGTAATGCTTGACAAACAACAAGCTCACGTGCTTTTTCGTCGTGGTGAGCAAGTTCGTGGACAAGAACAATAAATTGATTCACGTTTGATTGATCATTATCAATTTTTGCTAGCTTTATGAAATGTAATACATATTATTAATTTATAACAAATAACATATGAAATTATCCAATAAATGATACGCAATGCTTGAGGTATTTATGTGATTGTCTCCATGGCGCTTTAAGTTCATCAGGCAATATCACAATTTAAGCGAAGCGCACATTAGCGCGATTCCATCGTTGCGAATACGTTGCGAATTCGGCTGTTAACTTCGAATCCGCAAACGTGCGCACACTTGAGCGATTTTTTCGCGTCGATTTCCGATGTACAATTCACTCAATTTTCCCTTTATTTCGTGTATTTTCGCACTCGGCGTGCCCAAATCGTACAAAATACTATTATTACGAACGTTTTTATTAGTTTTTGTACATTACACGTTTTTTTTTCTTTGCCTTTATTGCTGTGACACCTTTCTTCTTCTTCTTTGACGCCTTCAAAACGCTGCAAGCCGCGTTTCGAACGCGTCAATAGAGAGGAACATTGAATGTTCGAAAAATTCGCAGCGACGGAATCGTGCAAGTGTGCGCTAGCGCATTAAAATGTATGGGTAGCATTGTTGTAATTTTTGGGCTTGCGGATTCGCAACGACAGAATCGCGCCAATGTGCGCTTCGCTTTATTCTTTTTCTGCTAAAAAAAAACCCAATTCTAAAACCAGTTTATCGAAGTCATACTCCTAACACGATAGTTTTGTACTCATCGATGTCAGGGACAAGTACTGCCAACCTGCAAAGCTCTCACCTCTAGTGACAGATGAGGTGACAGCTAAGTTTTTTGTATATTTGGAGTCAGCCGTAATTATTGCAATTGTCTTGCGTTGTGCAAAAGGAAATAGTGAATTTAAATATCTAAAAATGAATTTATGAAAAGTTTAGTTGGCGAAAAAGATAGGAAACTCCGCCAAATGAGCATGGCTTTGGTGACCGTGCAGCGTTCGCCGAGTGTTACTGGTTCGCCGCCACAATGTGGCTCGGTGAGTTTGTGTGTCCCAAAAAGGGAGCGACTATTAGTAGATTTTTCATTTCCCATTCTTTTTGTGGAAATTGGTGTATTTAGTAGGCTCATATTTTTTAAAGCTACAAATATCCCGTTCTAGTGAAGTAATTTTATTGCAATATGTGAAGTGGAAGTAAAAATTTGATTCACTAGCGCCAGAATAAAGGGGCGGAGACGTAATAGCATGAGGGCTGAATAGTTTGTGCAACTATAAGTTACGAGAACTCTACCTCAGTAATAAATTTTCTATGGTAATGGCATTTGTGAAAACAATAATACGAAGTAACTATGGAAGCATAATAACTATGGAATCATAAAAAAGAAACTTCTTAGTGCTTTCTGGTGGTGAAGATACTTGTTCATATATAGCTCTCTTTTAATATGAACTGTGATCACTATGTATTAGTTGTTTGCTGTTGTTTCTTTTCTTACACATATTCCCCTTTGAGGTATCATCGTCGCCGCAGTCATATTGAAATGTGCAAAAAAGGAAAAGTGCGTTGCGCAAATACCAAATTATTCACTTCTTTCATTTGCTGCCACCGCTGTAGTCGCTTACGTCGATTTCAACGTCGTGATCGTCCATCCAAACATTAGTGGCTCTGCTTTGTGATGATAAGTATGTACATATGTATGTACTTTATTTTTGTTTTGTTTTGCTTTTATTTCGTTACATTTGTTTCAATTTGTTTTAAACAAAGCAATACTATAGTGTAGTAGATAATCCCGTGGATCGACAGCTAAGTATGTATGTATGTATATGTTTTTAATGATTTTTGATATTGAATGGACTAGGTGTAGTGTAGGGCGTTGTGTAGGAAAAGCTCTTTTTCCAACCAATTTTTATTTTTAGTTTTTTATATTTAGTTTATCAATTAAGCTGATTTTGACGTTACCTCTTCCGGAAGATGGGATATTGATTAGTCAGCCTGTTGGTTTGTATCATAAATATAAATTTTCTACACAATTTTCTTGACCTTGTTCTAAAAGATGCAGACGTCCATAAACACATATGTACATATATACATATGTATGTATGTATTTTGCATATCATAACTAGCATAGTACTTAAACATGAAAATGCATGTACATATTGCATTTGCAGCATTTGCATGTACATATGTATGTATGAGCATATGCATGTGAATATCATTGCCGTAAATATTTTGATGATTTCCATGAATGAACTATTTATTTTTTATGTTATTGAAATGCAATGCATGCACATATGTATTTTGTGTTAGAGCATTCCAATTTTTACACATACATATTTATGTATTAGCCCTGCAAACCATTTTTTCAGAGTATTCTGAATCGTAAAGAAATTTTAACGAATTCGGAAAGATCCCATCCGATTTTTTTCCGAATTTTCTAAAATGAAATAAATTACGCACACTTCCATTCTTTTACGAAATTTCGGAAGAAAATCGGTGAAGAAATGAAAATAATGCTGCTATGTGAAGAATTTCTTGCAGACTTTTTTCAGAATTTTCTTTATTTTTCGTACCGAAATTTCTTTACGAGTTCGTGTCAACCACTTCATATAATTTTCTTTGAAGATTCGGAAAAAAATCGTTACAGAAATCAGATACTCCTAAAGATTTCGTTAAGATTTCGGGAACTTTGGTTTGCAGGGAGGGTATCTAGCGTACATATGTATTGGGTTATTTTTTTTTTTATATTTAAAATAAGCGCCCTTGTTTGGCTGCTATTATTTGGTTGTTATGGAATCACCGATTGTTATCCCAACCAAGAGGCCTTCCACTCTACATTCCTTCTTTTTTTTTGTATGGAGTGGTGCAATTTGAAAGCCTTCTTCTTTCGCTTCCCATAAAAGGCCTTCCAGAAGGGCTTTTATAGGACTTAATTCAAAAGGCCTTTTGGAGGAGTTCTTTTAAAGTGTACATGGTGCTCTTGGTAATAAATTTTCAGTTTACCTATAGACTAAATCCCTCTAGATATATGAGGCCATGAGAGCAGAAGTGACCTAACCCGACATTTTTTTTGTGTGCTTTCCTACTTAAAATCGTCCCAAATGAGATAAACTTTAAAATGAAAGTCGTTTATTCTTTAATTTTATGGTTCAGAGCTACATATATAACGTATCATCAAAGTAATAATCGACCTTTACTTTAATATGTATTACATTTAAATATATTTTAAGAAGTTAAGTACAAGAAAAAAATGTGGGTTAGGCCACTTCTGCTCTTGTGGCCTCATATAATTAAATAGAAAGCCTTAGATCAAAAAGCCCCTTTCGTCATGAATAGCTTGAATAGCTATCATTGTCATTCATAGTACTCAAATGCAATTGTTTTCCATAAAAATGATCTAACTTGTTTCGGTTGTCTATAAGTTTTCGTTCAGACGTTCTTAAAACTTATGTCATTGTGGCTGACGATCCACATAAAATCAGCTCATCTATTAAAGATTCTAAAAAATTATTTATGGTTCTTTGTTAGAACGATAAATAGCCCTTGCCACCCCAGCAATTTTATCTTCCTCTGTGTGGACAGTAGGTGCATAGTTGTCAAAAAGAGGTCAAAGTTGTCCGGGCGTTCCAATTATTCCAGTGGGCACAAATGGTAATATTTCTCATAGAACTCAACATACTGCTTGACTTTTTGATTTTAAATGGCCTAAATCACCTTTCTCATATGTATTTGAATCAGTTAATTACCAAATGGAATAAGTCAGCAAATTTCATGCAGTTCAATAGATCTCTTTTATAAGAATCGAATTGCATCAATAATTCGTTTATTGAAAAATTTATTTATTTAGACAATTGAAACAAAATGTTTGCTTTATATCTCTCAGGGAAAATTTGTATGAAAATATGATTACTATTTACAAAACGGCGAACGTAATATTATAGATAATAGACAAGATAGATAGATAATGAGATAGTTTAAATTTTTATATCTTAGCGACGAATAACCAAAATTAAACAAGTAATTTTTCAGCAAAAACTACAACCGACTTCAATTTTCCAATAAAAATTTAAGATTATTTCAATGATCGGAATTAAAACCTTATAAGTATGGGACCACCTTTGAGGTAAAACCTTTCCTTTGAAACAAGAATTATAGAAAAATATTCCGACGAATTGATAACCTTCTCGATTTGGGAAGTGGGTTAACAAATTAGAAAGATTATTAAACCTTGCATGCTGGAGTAGTGCTGGATTCCGCGCGCNTTATAAGAATCGAATTGCATCAATAATTCGTTTATTGAAAAATTTATTTATTTAGACAATTGAAACAAAATGTTTGCTTTATATCTCTCAGGGAAAATTTGTATGAAAATATGATTACTATTTACAAAACGGCGAACGTAATATTATAGATAATAGATAAGATAGATAGATAATGAGATAGTTTAAATTTTTATATCTTAGCGACGAATAACCAAAATTAAACAAGTAATTTTTCAGCAAAAACTACAACCGACTTCAATTTTCCAATAAAAATTTAAGATTATTTCAATGATCGGAATTAAAACCTTATAAGTATGGGACCACCTTTGAGGTAAAACCTTTCCTTTGAAACAAGAATTATATAAAAATATTCCGACGAATTGATAACCTTCTCGTTTTTGGGAAGTGGGTTAACAAATTAAAAAGATTATTAAACCTTGCATGCTGGAGTAGTGCTGGATTCCGCGCAAAAAATTTCGTAGGAAATATATGGTTTAGATTTTGTGTCATAATCTTGCCTTAGGCTTGAAAATCTCATTTTCGATAGGTTCTTAACTTCGCTGACCAACTCACAGAGTTCACATCAAACAGTAGCAGGGCTAATCAAAAATTGAAAAATGCTCAAGTGGATTTTTATTTTGAACCGTACCGAACCATCAATATAGCACTTAAAATCTAATGTTTGCTACGTAATATTAGGCGCAGTAGTGATAGTTTGGGTAGGTAACTCAACAAATGAGTTGACTCTGCGACTAGCTCATTTCAGTGAAGTAGCATTATGCTAAAAACTCGTCGCCAAAATTCTCTAAATAAACATCAGGGGGCCTTAAGGTATAAATCATGGAAAAGTAACATTTGCAATGTGGCAGTATGAGTAGCTTTTAACCGCATGTTGCATGTTGTTGCATGCAGGTTTTTGGCGATCAAAATTAGCTACGGAGAATGTAGGATTCCGGCTGCTGGAACGGAATTAAAACTAATTCGTCCACTGGCCACTAGTAGGTTAACTTTTTTTAATCTGAGCCCAAAGAAGTTTATATACATTTTTCTTTAAAAACTTTTACATATTTTATACTTGCATAATACGAGTTAAAATCTGAACAACCATGTACATAATATGAATAATAATACAAAAAATATTATTTTCCACAGGAGGGCGAGGCAGATGATGATGATGGCAACCGGCCAGAGAAGAGGTAACACTTGACCTATGTCTTTTTGTGGCCTTTTTATTAATTTCAAACTTTTTCTCTTCACAGCGAATGTTTTTTTGCAGGAAAAGCCACTGCAATGGGTCTTACCTTCAAGGATATTCCAGCTAAAACCAGCGAACGTCGGCCCAGTACAGATTCGGCAAAATCAACGAATAGCACACAAAGTAATAATTCTGATATACAGCAACATTTACAATCAATGATTGATCTACTTTATCCTGAGGAAACCTTGAAGATGGTAATTAAAAAAAAAAAACGCTAAAATTTTAAGTAAAAAATTGAACATGCATTTACCATTAGGCAGTTAAATTGGAGTCCCAACGACCGAATCGCACAAGGTATCTAGTGATTGTATCACGTTGTTGTTACCGCCCCACAACCACCGATCGAAAGAATAAAATAATGCGGCATAATTCGACTAAAGCAAGCAATGTAATAACATCAGCAACCACTGTTACAATGCGTCAATCATCAACAGATAGCATACAGCGAACGACACCACAACAACAGTCACAAACTGAATCAAGTAGCGGTGGTGAGGAATCAACAGATGCACATGAGAAGCGCCTGTCGAGCGTATCTTTGCCGGCGAAAGCATCTCAACACCAAAGCATCAAAAGCGACTCTGATAAAATGAACGCATCGGGCGATAGCAAGGCATGTGAGGATGGTGTCGAAGAATCCTGTCTTTTGGGTATCGATTGCAATGAACGCACCACAATTGGCCTGGTTTTGCCAATACTTGCCGATACGACAATACATCTTGATGGCGATGGGTAAATTAAATTAGCCCAACTGTGAACTTCACTTATTATTAATTGACTATTTACTTTACCTCAACAGTGGCTTTAGCGTTTCAGTATACGGTAAAACACACATTTTTAAACCCGTTTCCGTGCAAGCCATGTGGTAAGTTCGAATTTCCGATGGCAAATCAACCACAATAATACCAATTATCGGTTTTAGGTCTGCATTACAAACTTTACATAAAGTATCGCAAAAGGCTCGTGAGAATAATTTTTATCCACGTGGTCCATCGCACGATTGGACTTCTTACTATGATAGTCACATTGAGTCAGAACAATCTTGCCTAAATGAATGGAATGCAATGGATTCACTAGAAAGCCGACGCCCTCCATCGCCAGATGCCATAAGAAACAAGTAAATAAATGAAAATTAATCTTATGCAACTTTACATAATTTCAGTGTTAATTTTCATTTTAATACAGACCAACTGCGAAGGAGGAAACGGAAAGCACAATCAAAATGAAGCTAAAGGAAATAATGATGTCGGTAGATTTAGATGAAGTGACTTCCAAATACATACGTGGTCGACTTGAAGAACTTCTGGATATGGATTTAGGCGAGTTTAAATCGTTTATCGATGAGGAAATGTTAACAATACTAGGTCAAATGGATGCCCCAACAGAGATATTCGATCACGTTTATCTTGGTTCGGAATGGAATGCCAGTAATTTGGAAGAGCTGCAAAAGAATGGGTAAATTTTTCATGTCTCCTAATGCATATATGTAACTTACTATAATTTTATTTTAGAATACGCCATATTCTTAATGTAACACGAGAGATCGATAATTTTTTTCCTGGCGTCTTTGATTATTTCAATGTGCGAGTTTATGATGATGAAAAGACGAATCTGTTAAAGCACTGGGACAACACATTTCGTTACATAACACGTGCCAAATCGGAGGGCTCCAAAGTACTCGTTCACTGTAAAATGGGTGTCAGCCGATCAGCGTCGGTTGTAATCGCCTATGCTATGAAGGCATACAATTGGGAATTCAAACATGCACTTCAACACGTTAAGGAACGCCGAAACTGCATAAAGCCTAATAAGAATTTCCTTAATCAGCTGGAGACTTACCGTGGCATGTTGGATGCAATGAAGAATAAGGAGAAACTGCAGCGCAGTAAAAGCGAAACGAATTTGAAGAGCACAAAGGACGCGCGCCTGCTGCCAGGCAGTGAGCCTACGCCACTCATACAGGCGCTCAACCAGTCCAAATCAAAATCAACCGGAGGACAGGAAGATGTGAGCTGTGGGGATAGCGCAGTGGAAAGTGCCGACAGAAGCATTATAAGTACTAAAGGCGTCGGACGGTCTAAAACCCCAATTGGCAATGACGGTGGCGGCACGAATGAAGCCAAGCAACGTCGCTTGGTGCGTCGGTCCAGTAGCACATCACCGCAGGCGGTGCCCCACGTGCCACATATGACAGTCGTAATAAAACAGCAAAGCCAATCGCTGGAAAACCTAACTCCTGAAAAGAGTGTTGCAGAGGAGCCCAAGAATATGCGATTTCCCGGAAGCAATGGTGAGAACTACAGTGTCACTCAAAACCAAGTGCGACACATACAGAAAAACGTACAGCCGCCACCACCCCCACCGCCGCCTCCACCATCTTCTACTGCACAACAAAAGCTACAGCAAAGAAAGCAAAAACAGCAGATAGCATCCGTGCGAACACGTGTGCAGAATCTGGAAACACACAGCACACGCAAGACGGCTGATGATCGCCGGTCGCTTAACTTGCAGTTTGGTCGCTCGGTATCGCACGATACTGGCTCAATGGCTACGCGTGTGGATACGTTGCCTTGTTATGCCGGCGATGGCACATTACAGAGTGAACATAGTCCAGTATGGACATCATCCGCAAAACTAATCACTCAGACTTCTAATTTGAAAAATTTAATGACAGTCGACGGTGGTGGCGGTGAAGGGGTTTCCAACGAAAGTTTCGCCAGCGATACTAGCATCGGACAAATGGAGACATCGGCTGAGCTTAAGGAAGAGCATCAATGCGCTAACTCAAGACGTCACAGTCGCAAAACTCATTCATGGACTGCCGCTAGCGGCACAAGCGACTTGAGTGGTACCAGCAGGAGTGGTGGTATAGTTTTAGATCGTCTCAATGTGCTGGGCGTGGGTACAAGTGCCAGCAGTAGCGGTACCAGCAAATTGAGCTCAAATAGCAGTATTGATTCGATCTCATCGAGTGCGGGATGTCCGACGACAACCGCATTTGAGGAGCGTGTGGTCACACGAACACACCGGCACCGGGATTTGCCCTCACGACATGCTTCATGGGGTTCGGGAGACACGCGCTGTGCTGCCCCAGTACGAAATAGTTCCTGGGCTGCGTACGACTCCAACCGCAATTCGTGCCAGTACGGCGGCGGAGCCATACTCGAAGGTCAAATACACGAACTCAACATCAATAAGAGCAACAAGACTGTCACACCAATCTGTCAGGGCCTTTCTGGGTCGCCACATTACCAGCAGCACCAGCATGTGGGCACGGTAAAGCGCACTAAACAGAAGTTGGAGCAGGTCGGTAGCGTTAATAGCTGCAATACATTGAAGAAACCGTGCCCGGAAAATAGCGACCGTGTGGCCGACGAAGTGCCAGTCACTGGCAACGCAAAGCGCAGCGTCAAAGGTGCAACGAATCTCTTTCGAAGTGCTTCAGCTGCTGGCTCAACGCGCATCCGCTGTTCTCCTTACCGCTGCAATAGTGTGGAAATTGTTCCCGGTGCAACCGCCACTACAGTAGATGGCAACAACGCCGACCACGACATATTGACGTGTCATATGGTTATGCGCCGTAGCGATGGCAGTCGTCCATTGCACAATGAATTANCGCTGCAATAGTGTGGAAATTGTTCCCGGTGCAACCGCCACTACAGTAGACGGCAACTACGCCGACCACGACATATTGACGTGTCATATGGTTATGCGCCGTAGCGATGGCAGTCGTCCATTGCAAAATGAATTTTTTTCCGCTTCCTCAGCTCCAGAATCATATACAGTTTCAGACATTGAGAACAAGAATATGGTACCTTCAGAACCAGAGACATCCGAAAATATAGTTGGTGGCTGCGTTATAGAAGAGGATGGTTCAGTGCTGTTGCGTGGTAGCGTCGGCGGCGCTACTACCATCACGGATCAACGGATCTCCGGCACTGTGCAAATACTCAAAAAGAATTTTGAGGCCAAAGCAGGCAGTAGCGCAAATGCAGCAACAGGCAGTAGTGGAAATGTTTTGCAAATTCAAACTGCCGCCACGCCTGCGAAGAAAGGTCATCATTCACTGCCTTCTTCCCCAGTTGCGCAACATATAGATCCACATCATCACCACCAACACAATCTGCAAAGCGCTTCTTTGGCGTCACCTATTTCAGACACAACCTCTACAACACAAAGTTTAGCAGCATCCTCTGGTTGCCACGATGAGATCCCTGCTGAAATAATTGACACAATTGCACATGCAGCCACTACTACTACAANACAATCTGCAAAGCGCTTCTTTGGCGTCACCTATTTCAGACACAACCTCTGCAACACAAAGTTTAGCAGCATCCTCTGGTTGCCACGATGAGATCCCTGCTGAAATAATTGACACAATTGCACATGCAGCCACTACTACTACAGCTACGACCCATACAATGCAGACTATATCTACTACCGCCTCTGTTTCATCGACAACGGCTTCATCTGCATCATCGTCTTCGTCGTCATCCACTTCGTCTTCATCGAGTATGTGCGAGCCATATGTTGACCGTAACGTGAAGGTTCTGGTGTATAAATATCAAACGCCAATATCGGTATCGTCTGTAACCAAAAATGACAGTGTCGTTGGCGCCATACCCATATCTTCATCATATACCACGGCGCCATCCGCTTCGGCATCTTCTTCATCTTCAGTACCAACAACAGTTGCAACGGTTGCTCTAGCTACAAGCCACTGTAAACCCAGGCGACATTCGTACTATGAAAGTGGTGGTCGTGCGTTGCACAAAAGCACGCTGATAGGTGGTGGCAGAAGCTCTGCCACTAGTGTTCGGTTATCTCACGAATATAGTGATAGTAGGCCGCCCCCTGCTCCAGCTAAATCCACAATGATATCGCATGGCAGCGCAGCCCAAACGTCAATGGCAGACAATGCGCAAAACCAACAACAGCAGCATCAACAGCGTCGTTTGCAACAACACGGTCGCACGCATCCACTCAGTAGGCTAACGTTACCAAAACAGAGCTTCAATGCAGCCGCTTACAATACTATGTAGATTATATCAGCGGCAACGCACCGTCCCTTTACCCCATTCTGTGTTAGGTGTATAGTATTCATACACTTGTATAATGTTCTAAACCCGCTTTGCACCCTTACAGCCCGAACAGCGAACAACTCATACACACGCACAAGCGTTCTTAACACATTCAAAATATGGTTGGAAATAGAAATGAGAAATTCATGCATGAAATCTTAACACAGCTTATTTGCCTCGAAAAAAACTCATAGGTACTTATTTCGGTATTAGTCTAGAATAAAAGCTATTTAGCTGCTAAAGAAAACTAAAGTAAAAGGCCCTATCGAGCCTTTTTTAGTTTTTTTTTCATAACTAAACTGTTGGTGTTCTAGACTTGGTCTCATTTTTCTATGACCAATGTANGTTTTTTTTTTTTTTCATAACTAAACTGTTGGTATTCTAGACTTGGTCTCATTTTTCTATGACCAATGTACTTCAGCTTTAATCCCCGCGCTGTTGTTTCTGTGCATTTCAAAACTACTGCGACTAAAAGTATTTATCAAAAAGCTTTAATTTGGCTGCCTGCATTTCTTTACAATTTACATTTATTTCCTTTTCTATTATAATCCACTGCCAGCTCGAAAACAAAAATTATATGGTCAAGTGCTGAATATGCTCATCTGTTCAAGTGCTTTTTATTACTCATAGGTTAGGGAAAATTAAATTATGCCATAGTTTTTGTATGTACATATGTGTAACTTCCTTTTCTACATTGGTAAACTAATTTGCTTCAACCTTGAGTTTGACTAACGCCCAATTAATTAATTGTAACCACTCTATTTCTGTGCGTGTGTGTGTGTGTGGGTGAATATCGCATCCACTCCTTTATGCAAGGTAGTATTGTATTTTTTTTTTTGCTAAGTTCATACCACCATTACCGGTAATAACATTTACATTTTTTAAAATGGTCGCTTGAGTCGCAATGCTGCTATTGATGTTCACANTGTGTGTGTGGGTGAATATCGCATCCACTCCTTTATGCAAGGTAGTATTGTATTTTTTTTTTTTTGCTAAGCTCATACCACCATTACCGGTAATAACATTTACATTTTTTAAAATGATCGCTTGAGTCGCAATGCTGCTATTGATGTTCACATTTTTTTTTTATAAACTGTTAACATTTCCTCATCGTCATCTACCGCCGAAAACCCCACAAGTAGCATCTTACAACACATCTTCATTATACCCTTCATAAGCCTATTTCCTCTTTATTATTATTACACGCTGATTTTAATTAAATCTTAATTATTTATAAACTTAATTAATGATCGCATTAGAAGTTGTAAGGAGCAGTTTATATGTGTGTATGTACTACTACGTAGCGCTTTTTACCATTACCATTGCCGTACTGTATTTGTATATTATTTATAAGCATTTTCGACAAGAACTACGCAACTCAATAATAAATACCAACATTATCTACACTTAAACTTACACGAAAACACACGCACCAAGCAGACATCCACAGCACAGCAATAGTCCCTTGAAAACGAACGAAAAAACCCATTGCAAATATATCTAAAAAATTTAAACACAACACTATAACTCTACAGTATAAAGCATATAACATATTGAAAATCGGCGAGAAAAAATCAACAAATCATAATATTAACTAATTAGCCAGCAACAAAAAAAAAGCAAATATTTTGTAAATATTGTAAGATTTTTTCTATTTTTATGTTTGTATGAAAAATGGTTTTTAAAATACCTATTAAAGCTCATATTGAATACGAAATACATATTTTTAAATGTGCGACTTGCATACAGAACCTGTGGAGCATTTAAAAATAAGTAAATGGGGTTAAAGTTTATAGTGAGTTGAGATCTAAGATTATTTAAATTAACAGTTTAAATTATGCAGAAAATTTGGGGTAATATCTCAGGCAGTGTCTGCCCTAACGGCATTCACAGGGAGTCGGTCTTGACTTACATCGACTCCCTACCGATCTGTGAATGCCGTTTTGGGTACGCAACCATCTGCCTCGGGAAATTCTCACCACAATAGTCCAACTTCGCTCAGGCTACTGCAGCAGACTGCAATGAGTGCCGGCATCCGGAGAGTCGCCACATGACCCACGGCACCTCTTCGCATGCCCCTAAAACCCCTCCCGGCTAACGCCCGGTCTCTATGGGCAGACCCAGTGGACGTTGCACACTTCGTGGGCCTCCGTTTAGCTGAGCCTGACGACAGCGTTGGTTGACAAGCCGATGCGAGCGGGGTTGAGTAACCCAACAACAACCACTGGCTTTCCCACGACGACAGCCGGTTCTAGGTACCAGAATGACTCGGGTTTTACCTGATCGGCGATCTAACCCGATTTAGGTTGCCGACAATTCTTAAACGTTGGTCGTACATGGTTTAACATATGCTTCAAATTCTTCTGCTCATGGCTGTCATCGTGTCAAACCTTGGCCCAGAAACCTACACCTGCTGTGTATGCAAGACGATTACATCCGAACACCACCTCAGTCAGGTGCAAGCCCTGCAACGGGTGGAGTGACCTCCGAACATGCTCAGGTCTCAGAATTGGTTGTTGTTGTTGTAACAGCATACAAATTCCCCAAAGAGATTTTGGGGAGTGTTGCTGGAGTGACAGTCCTTGGCCAGATATAAATCTGGGTCGTTCCGGTTACGTAGACCCGACTGTCGTGGGAACGCTCAGAACTGGTCCGCAATACCGGGTATACGGTAACGTGACATCCGTCAAAAGCAATTCCTGCCTTGGCTGGTGCCACTCTAGGGTATGTTCAGGACTGCGCACCACGCGAAATTGGACGAGCAACTACGTGGGCCCTTGTACTGCCTTATGCGACGCCGCCCACTACCACCACAAGGCAGCATCGTACACACCAAACACAACAAATGGCTCGAGGCAACACCACAAGTCTCTTACACTCCACATTGCAGTCAGTCTTCCAAAGCAAATTGCGGAGATAACCGTCTGCATGGGTCGCCATGAAATCATTGAATATTTATAGCTGTGGTCCCAGAGACGAAGCTGCACGGCTACCAACACTGTTGAATAATAATAATAATAGATTGGCGCTTACACATACGCTATTGTTTGGCCGAGCTTCTCCTCCGATTTGTGGCGTGCGCCTTGAACACAAAGCGGAGGGACCTACAGTTTTACGCCGACTCCGAATGGCGATTGTATTTTTATGAGAAGCTGTTTTTCATGGCAAAAAAAACACTCGGAGGTTTGCCATTGCCTGCCGAGGGACGACCGCTGCTAAGAAAAAACCTTTTTTTTCTATATTTTTGCGATATTCCTTTGACCAGGGTTTGAACCCTGGTGCTGCGGAGTGGAAGCGCGCACTGCTTACCACTACACTGTTGAATTGCCCCGGATAAAATGTGCACCATCGAGATCGCTTAGCGTTCATCACGCACCACCGTGCGGTATCGTTTTATCAGAAGAAAACATCGACCGCAGAGATACCATCCTAGAATGCCAGGAATTACTATACAGTCAGGCGATGTTGACATTCTCATGGTAATCTCCATCGATAAACCTGCTTATTTTGCTCCCACAGATCACTGCACCTACACCAACTTTAGCAAAGCTGATTGGGACGGCTTCGCGGAAGATACTGAGAGCACTTTCTCTGCCCTTCCCACACCAACAGACGTTCACGCAGTTGAGCATAAGTTCCGCAGAGGCATCACTGCCTTGCTGATGAGCGTGACAACCTATGTCGGGCCGATCTTGGAAATCCCCGCATAAGTGATCTTAACGACGAGATTCGGAAGAGCGGAGCATCTGGTGTGAGTAAACTTTGGTCAACCGTGAGGTCACTGTCCAACCCGAAAAAGCGCGACAACAGAGCTAAAATCTCTTTCCGTGAACCCGCTTCGTCATCCGGCGTGATCCGCGATCTACTTTTGCCGAGAGTTCACGGTGTATCTACGGTTGACAAAGCCAAAGTCTAGTGACTAGAAGGCTGCCCAAACTGCCAACACCCAGTGCGCCTCTTTCTTCCACCAGTGGTGAGGTTCAGGTAGCCATGGGAGCGAAAATCTCCAAAACCATAGGACTCGACGAAATATGCATGCTAGTGTTGAATAAATATGAGCTGCGCGAGTAGATTATCTCACCAAGGCCCTCAACCTGCACTATCATCATTTCGGACATCTGGAATAAAGGGAGAGTAGTCCAATTTCATCAAACTCATCGTCCGATAACATTCCTTTCCCCGGTAGCGGGGAACCATCCTGACCCCAGCAAAACATCAGTATGGGTTCCGTAAAGTACACAGCACAACACTTAACGCCATAAAAACTTAAATAGCTCGTGGGCTGAACCGAAACCACCCCTATGGGAGTACTGTCCTGGTAGCGTTGGAAGCTACCTCTCTACCACAGGGACTCAAACGGTGGTCAACTAAATATCTGAGTGATAGAAAAAATCTACAAAATCCTCGGCAACCCTTTTTACCATCTGGATGTAGGAGGTGAGACTACAGCTGGTAATTCGCGTCGGTGGCGAACCAATTCCGACAGTGAATAACTCAAAAATTCTCGGAGAGACAAGGCGATTCGCCGACCGGATCTAAATTATGCAGCTCTCGAGTGGTTGCAGGGGATGAGTAGTGCGGAATCACAAATCTGCCAAAACACGGCACTCCGTACAGCCACCGGGTGCGTTATGGTGTAGCCACAACACCATATTTATCACGAGGCTGAAATGCTCACGTTCGGGGAGCATAACACAATGCTCTGTAAGCAATTCCTTATAGTGTGGCACCTGAACAGACACCTGCTTGCAGAAAAGCCCTCGCCTGGGCACGTCAGAAGGCATCTCTACGATTTGACAGGTTCATAAAACAACCTCTTGACCAGACAGTATACCGACATGCCATAAACGACGATAGGGAGTCGGTCTCAACTTACACCGACGTTCGACATGTGAATGTCGTTTTGAGAACACCACCACCTGACGTGGACTAGACAGAGCTTCGTCTGCTCCGGGAGACTCGCACCATCTGAGCCCAACTTCGCTCAGGCTGCAGAAATGGGCTAAATTCATACCTGAGCAGATTAAATGCAAAATGCAGTGAGAGTTTGGCAAGCGGAGAGTTAACCCGCGCCTCGAGACATCTGCAATTTATCATACCTTCGCTGGCTTTGATGAGGTTTGGCGATCAAAGGCAAATAGTAATGAACCTAGTAGGGGCACCGTCATCTGCCGTGCAAAACGTCCAGTAATCGATCTGCTCAGAGGGCAGTATACCCCGTTGGTCTCAATCCAGGATGAAGTTCCAAACTCCTGGAGGACGTTCAAATTTCCAATAACTACCCCGGTCGCACCCCCTAATAGGTAGGTATTCATGTTGGAGCGACATCGGCTGGTACCAGTTCCCCGGATATTGATGATCCCCATTTTATTATCCCCTGACTTGATCGAAGTTAAATAACCGATAATGCGCGGAGTTATGCAGGATGAAGGTGGTGGCACTGCAATCATGCATCGCTTTAGAAAGAAACCAAAAAACCAGTTCTGCACTTGCCGATTCGAAGGATCTTCTCACTGAAGCATCGGCATCCACGCAAATATCATGGCTGGGTTGATGGCAATGCTCAGTTGCGCAACTAAGTTCCAATTCGTCATTTGAGCGCGGTTACCCATATTGTACATTTCCATAAGTTACAGTTTAGAAATAAGGAAGCTGATTCTTTGCATTGATGGAACTTGAAACTGAACCCATGTCCAAGCCAGCGCATTCGTATTTTAGTTTTCTTATTTTTTCAAGATAAATTTTAGAATAGTTTTGTCGAAAGCCCCCAAAACCAAGGTACATTGAACAGGTAGTATCAGTAGAGCAGCTGATTTGATTTATTTTCAAATTATTTGGTCTCGAAAATGTCAAATATTTTTAATTTTTTCTCACAAAAATTCTGAATTGTTAAAATCCATTTGCATGTGAAACCTTTTTCCATACAAAACAAGCGATTGAATAGCAGCTTTTGGAACGTTCGCCCAACTCAGCAGCACAACCGCTGATTACTGGGCCTTGCAAAGGATGGATCAATGCTTCGAGAAGCAAACAAATTTACTAGGAAAGAAAGTTGCATCAATTTTTATTTTTTCCAATTTCAATTTTTTATTTTTTATAATTTTTTGTATTTCACATGGCACGCTTTGATTTAGAAGAAAAAATTCAGAACAGTTTTTGACACTTTCGATACCAGAAGCAACAACAAAATACACGCAAATTTTGTTTTTGCTCTACTGATACTACCTGTTTAATGTGCCTTGCCCAAAACCTTCTCATATTTGTTTGACACCTTCCACGTTTCTGCTCCACATGAAAGAACTGGAAGATGGAGAATGCTGATAAGCCGCACGGGAGTGAATCGCCTTGTCGAAAACCACGTATTTTCCTCAAACAGCACGGAAGGTCCTTCCTAATTTGGACTGAACTGAATGTTGTACTCAACATCATATTATATTGATATAATATTGTATTCATCCTGGTGCTGAAGGTTAACTAACTGCATGACCATGTTCTGGATATTTTGTTCCACGCCGGTGTGGGCCAGAAGAGTTCGGACCAGACTTTCCGGGATTTCTATGATGGAAAAATCGGGTGGATTTCTGTTAAGTTTATGGCCCTTGGCCGAAGATAGTTTGTCTTCGTGTCATTCCGGTATCGTAGTTCCGACTATCTTAAATATTTTTTGTTTTAAAAAAGTCGTCAAGGCCAGTCAAAGCCCTTCTACGTTGCAGAACTCATATTTACATAATAAGGTGGAAATAAATAAGGGTGACAGCCGACTCATGTAGAAATACTTAAAGGAGGTAGTCGACTACCTGATCAATAACACGGAGGCACAGAAAATATTGGAAAAGTGATAACATATAACACCAACTACGTAGACAGCTTTGAAATTGCGGAAAACTTAAATTATTTTTTCGTGGACAGCATTTTGGGAATACATACCAATATAGAGTGTGTAAACTATGACTTTTTCGAGCAACGAGCTTCCACAAGTACGCTAAAATTTGAAGAGGTCTCAACGGAAGATATTCTTTAAATTGCCAAAAAAATTAAGCGGAAAATTGGGGAAAACAACCTTCTACCTGAAGGTGTTATTAAGGACTCTGCTGATTATATGGGATATTTCTATGCCCTACTAATAAATAAGAGTCTCCAAACAGGATCAATACCGGAAGAATGGAAAATTGCATCAATAGTGCCCGTTAAGAATGTTGGAAAAACGGTTAAATCTGAGGAGCTAAGGCCCATTAATACTCTCCCTAGCTTGGAGCAAATGCTAGAAACCGTTGTGAAAAACTAGCTACAGTACTATGTGGAATCCAATAAAATACTCATAAAGAACAATCTGAAATCAGAGCTAAACATTCCTGTGACACTGCGCTGAAGCTTGTGCTTTCTCAATGGAAGAAGCAACAAGTTTTTTTACCACGCTATGAAGTTTGAGTACAATATTAAGAAGGGCAACCTGTCGGATTATCTTAGCGATAATCTCCGATATATAAATGAGACGCATACATATTTGTTGAGAGAGAACAACATCTTCAGACTCCCGAAGTATAGAACGGAAGTGGACAAAACAAATATTTTCTATAAAGGCTTCAATGAATTACCAAAGGCTATAAAAAAATGTGATACTATCACTCTTCAAGCGGCTGCTATATGACTATTGTAGAACGCAGCCTACAAGATAGTGATATATCAACATTAGCGTGGATTGGAAACTAGGCCTTTCCAACCACCAAGATATCGAGACTAGGTGGATCGGAAACTCGGCTTTTCCGACTACCTAGAGTACATTAAAACCCTTAGATAATAAACAATAAATGAGCGGATTGGAAACTAGGCCTTTCCAACCGTCACGCAAGCGCGACTGGGTGGATCGGAAACTCGGCCTTTTCGACCACCCAGGAGATATCAAGATGCGGAGTAACCCAAAAATTATAGCGCGGATTGGAGACTCGACCTTTCCAACCGTCTACATAACTTCCGGAAAATTGCATGCTTTTATATTGACATAAAATAATTGCTGTGATAAAGAAATAATGCTCTTTAAAATTTTCCGTAGAGCATATTGTATTTAAAATTTTGGTTTTTNCCTTTCCAACCGTCACGCAAGCGCGACTGGGTGGATCGGAAACTCGGCCTTTTCGACCACCCAGGAGATATCAAGGAGTAACCCAAAAATTATAGCGCGGATTGGAGACTCGACCTTTTCAACCGTCTACATAACTTCCGGAAAATTGCATGCTTTTATATTGACATAAAATAATTGCTGTGATAAAGAAATAATGCTCTTTAAAATTTTCCGTAGAGCATATTATATTTAATATTTTGTTTCAAATTTTAAGTCCAAATCTAATTATAAGAATGTTAAAGCTTTTTTGTAATGAAGTCTAACAGACTGTAAAAAAATAAATAAATAAAATAAAAATTATTTGACAATATACTAATTTTTTACAAGTTTGTGGACCGTGATGGTAAATAATAGTTTCCCCNCAAATTTTAAGTCCAAATCTAATTATAAGAATGTTAAAGCTTTTTTGTAATGAAGTCTAACAGACTGTAAAAAAATAAATAAATAAAATAAAAATTATTTGACAATATACTAATTTTTTGCAAGTTTGTGGACCGTGATGGTAAATAATAGTTTCCCCTTTTACTTGTCTAGAATATTTCTTTTAACGGTAAACTTAAAAAAAAAAATCAAATCTATGCTAAAATATTACCCCTAAATAGAATGTTGGCAACACAGGTGTATGGTATTTATTGGCATCACTGACCCCCACCAGATCGACGTCACTTTGTGTCAAATTCTCGTTTTTTTTTCTATGCCTAGTGAANAAAAAATAAATAAATAAAATAAAAATTATTTGACAATATACTAATTTTTTGCAAGTTTGTGGACCGTGATGGTAAATAATAGTTTCCCCTTTTACTTGTCTAGAATATTTCTTTTAACGGTAAACTTAAAAAAAAAATCAAATCGTATTGTTCTATGCTAAAATATTACCCCTAAATAGAATGTTGGCAACACAGGTGTATGGTATTTATTGGCATCACTGAACCCCACCAGATCGACGTCACTTTGTGTCAAATTCTCGTTTTATTTTCTATGCCTAGTGAAATTTTTCAATTTTCGCATTGAAAAATTGAAATTTCGTGCATTTTAGCAGCATATAAACGTGAATCGTGAAGTTCTAATGCAATAAAAGAATAATCAGAGTATCGACGACAACGGGGTAAATTGAAGTGCATCTGTAAAACAGTGAAAAAGTTCATTAGTACGTGGCGTTAAATGCTGTGCTAATTTCTTGTTCCTATCTTTCCACTTTTCTTGATTTGNCATTAGTACGTGGCGTTAAATGCTGTGCTAATTTCTTGTTCCTATCTTTCATATTTTTTCATATATATTATTGTATGTACAATTGATTGTGTGACGAACTTTACACATTGATTTGTTTTGGGTGCTGGCGGTGGTGGCGGCTACGGTATTTGTCAATTAATAATTTGCGGTGTGCAAACCAAAAAAAAAGTTTTGCAAGGTCCGGCCGGATCTTTGGAAAGGACAAGGGAGACGGAAACTACCCCCTCAGCAATGTCGGATATGGTTCTGAATAAACCTACTCCGGAACGGAGTTCGACTGGCAGTAAAGATCCCGAAATGAAGGGTTGGCTCATGAAGTGGACCAACTATATTAAAGGCTACCAACGGCGTTGGTTTGTTCTATCTCGTGGAGTTTTGAGCTACTATCGAAATCAAGCAGAAATGAACCACACATGCCGCGGAACAATATCGCTTCATGGTGCTCTCATACACACAGTAGATTCCTGCACATTTGTTATCTCAAATGGAGGTACCCAAACCTTTCACATAAAAGCTGCCAATGAGGTAGAACGACAGTCTTGGGTGACAGCACTGGAGTTGGCCAAGGCGAAAGCCATTCGAACTATGGAATCGGAAGAAGAGGAGGAAGTTCAGACGGCACATGTTGTACCCAGTCAAGAAATCCACACAGTAATTGCCGACCTAAGTGGTCGTTTGGAGAGCTTGCGCACCTGTTACGATTTAATCACTAAACATGGTGTAGCATTACAGAGAGCCCTCACTGAGTTAGAATCGAATGATGAAGAGTCGCTTGCCAGTCGCACAAAGATAGTTAATGAGCGCGCTACACTTTTCCGTATTACATGCAATGCAATGATTAATGCATGTAATGATTACCTGCGCAGCGCTGAGTCGCAAGGCTACAAATGGTCAAAAATGGTTGAGCACGAGAGAGAGCAACGACAACGTTTGGAAGAAATGGTAGAGATGTTAGCCAAGCAACAAACTCGCCTTGAGCAAGCCGCACACACAGCCGCGCACCAAAACAAATCATTGGCAATAGCAAACGAAAGTACTGCCTCGCTGAATGCAGTTACATCTGACGACGAAAACGAATTTTTCGACGCGGAAGAGAACAACGGAGTGTTTGGAGAAAACTTGCCGAAGGAAGCTTCCGAATTTGTAATGACATTGCCCTCGAATACAGGCAACCACAAAGGCGTCGATGTCGAGGACGGATCTTTTGTTATGAAACTCCAAAAGACTCGCTCTAATTCCGAAGAGCAAGCACATCATAGTAGCTCATCGGAAAATGAAGAGCAAAAGCAAAACGAATCCGAACCTCAGCAAGTGGTTGTAATTAGCAAAAAAAGTAACACATCCTCCGAACAAAGCAGTTCAAATCACAAATATGGAAATCCGAAAACCCAAAAGAGCCTACAACTTTCGAAAACTACTAGACAACGACGTACTCGCGTGCCAGATAAACCAAATTATCCGCTAAATTTGTGGTCAATAATGAAAAATTGCATCGGCAAGGAGTTGTCTAAAATACCGATGCCAGTTAATTTCAATGAACCACTCTCAATGTTGCAAAGGCTTACGGAAGATTACGAGTATGCAGATTTGTTGGATGCAGCTGCACGTTGCACTGACGAATGTGAACAATTGGCGTACGTGGCAGCCTTCACCATAACTAGCTACGCAACAACAGCAAATCGCACTGGTAAACCTTTCAATCCGCTTTTGGGTGAAACCTACGAATGCGATCGTATGGATGATCTTGGATGGCGTGTAGTGGCTGAACAAGTATCACATCATCCTCCAATGGCTGCGTTTCACTGCGAGGGCCGCGAGTGGGCCTGCTGGCAGGAGTTCACCATGACAAGCAAGTTTCGTGGCAAATATTTGCAGGTGAGTTATATAACATTATAGATGCTTTAGTATATCTAAACAATTTTGAGTTGCATATCAAGTAAAAACTTCATTTGACCATAGCCGTATGCAAACATTTATATACACATGCATATACATACATATACGAATATAAATATATTTACTATATACATAGTTTACTATATACGTAGTTTGCAAAATAGCCTCAATTAAATATCGTTGTCGTTCTAACACGCAATAGACCGATTGTTTCGACTGTTCAAACGCTTGCCCTTTTTTAATTCGGTCGTCAATTTTCTTCGTTTATTTGTTGACTTAGCCGCGCGCATGTTCTCGTAGGCATACCTGCAAACGATTGATAGCATCCATGTAGGAAAGACCACTGATACTCGCTTAGTGACCCTTTAGTGGGATACGAAGTATGCCTACTTCATAACGGGTTTTATTTGAAACGTTTCTAATTTTCCAAATAAATACGCTGACCAAGGGGTCAGACTGTTTGGGAAAATCAACAATATAATTTTGGCTCCTAGAGTTTTTCTTACTTCTGTCAACAGGACAATTTTTGAAAAAAAAAATAAATAAAAAAGTGGTGAGGGCTTAAATACAATTATGTACAAATCGCTAATTTGCTGGAATAGTGTCATAATCCAACAAATCAAAAACTCGAGAAAAACGGATTTAAAGTTTACACTCCAATAGTCAAAATGATGACAAGTTTTCTCCTAATGACCTGTGGTAATCGATACTTACAGTTATGAAATTTTTACGCAACATAGAAGGTAATTTCTGCATACTTAACTAATAAATTGGGATTATGACACTCTTGCACATGGGCGTAGCCAGGTAGGGGCAGGGGGGTGCTCGAGCCCCCCCTAACTTTCAAATTTTCCTTATATATATATATAAAATAGTACCCTGAAATGCCAGCTTAATAGGGTCGAGCCCCCCTAAATTTCATTCTGGCTACGCCGATGCTCTTGCACAAATACATATGTATGTGCGTATGTACATTAATGTGCGCCTTATTTGTATGTAAAAAATTGGTTTGTAAGCTTCAACGCAAGACCCACCCAGAGGTTTGTTTGGTTAAAAAAACGAGCTCTGCGAAAAAATTTTAAAATAAAAAGTTTTCGTACGGACGTTGCCATAAGGAAACTATCCGCCAAGTGGCCCGTGCGATCCTTTCTCCGGACCCACTCGCGCATTACATCGGAGTAGAATTAAAAGAACTTGTTTGTAACTAATCAGTCAATGGAGTTTTGCACGCTGATTTGAAATATGGCTACGCCATTTTCATATCTCGTCAGGCTTGAAAATTGAGTTTCGCCCAAAAACAAAATCACCCGAAAAATTTTCTTCCGCCCATAGTAAATACATGGAAAGAAAAAGTTGAAAGTGAACAGATTCGGGGAAAATGAAACTCATGATGAGGCTGATTATCTTTCATAATGAAAATATATACCAAAATTAACAGGACGAGAAGCGAAGTTGTTTTCATCTGTCTACACAAAGTACCGTGCCCCTCAATTTTAAATATATCCAAATAAAATTTTGGAGCGCTCTCGCTTTTTATAAATGTTCAACTGATTGTTCAGATATGAGATAGGTATAAGTTAAATTTTTTACACTATGAACTTGAACGTTTAAAAAGATTAATTTGTGTGTTAATTTCATTTCTTATTAAACGAGTCCGATTACGCCCATTTTCAGTACCTACGAGGTGCTAAGTCTCGCTGAGATATATTAATCTAATAGATATCGCGGGCACAGACGAACGTGCACACTTGCATTGATCGATATCTCTCCCCATTCGGAACATGTTTGTGTGTGTTGTATATATGTATGCATACGCACTTGTCTACATCAATAAATTGCTCAAAAGCTGTCGGTGAAAACTAGTCCTAAAATGATATATTTCCGAGATAAATTAGATTTGGCCCCATTCACTGTAGGGTAAAACCAAAGCCATTAGTGAGTGTAACGTGAGTACACACATGCACGCGCCTGTTTGACCTTTGTATTAGCTTTAATTAATTATCAATAAAAGTACATCAAAGTAAACTGATTTTTTCCACTTTTTTGCAATTTTCAGGTTATTCCTCTTGGTAGCGCATTCGTGAATTTCCCCGCAACTGGTCACAAATATACATGGCGTAAAGTGACAACGACTGTGAATAATATTATCGTTGGGAAATTGTGGGTCGATCAACATGGCGATATGGAGATCAGGGGAATTAATGCAGCATCAGGCCTTGTATGCCATCTAAAATATATTCCCTATTCGTATTTCTCACGCGAACAACAGCGCCGCGTTAAGGGCGTAATCATGAATCGAAATAAAGAAGTTAAATGGGTGCTGCGTGGCACTTGGGATTCTTCCATTGAAATTGCGCCCGTTCTTTCCACTACTGGCACCGTTGATAGTCCAGTTTACCAAACCAATGGCTACAAAACAGTGTGGACGCGCCGAGAGTCGCCACCAGATAATGAAAAGTTCTATAACTTTACTACATTGGCAGCCCAATTGAATGAACCAGAAGAGGGCGTTGCTCCAACCGACTCCCGTCTACGGCCCGATCAGCGTTTGATGGAAGAAGGTCGATGGGACGAGAGTAATCGTGAGAAATTGCGTCTAGAGGAGAAACAACGCAGAAAGCGGCGAGAACGCGAAGCGGAAGCTGAAGCCGCAGCGAATGAGGGGCGACCATATCCCCCATATGAACCGATTTGGTTTAGACGCGAAAAGGAAGAGGGAAGCGATAATTTGGTGCATGTTTTCAACGAACGCTATTGGCAGCACAAGCGTGACCAAGACTGGTCTATGTGTCCTGATATATTCTAAATGCAATTAACATTTTTAAGAAAGGCAAAACAGCAAAAACCATTACCGCATATTTGAAAAGCTGATGATTAATTGCGAAAGTTAAAGTTAAAATTAATTATTAAAACAAAAGTAAAGAAAACAAAATAAAAGTTTTTCAAGTAAATACAAAGTCCAAATAAAGAAATATGAAAAATTACTTACACGAATACTTTTACATGCAGAAAAAAAGAGCAGAGAATGCAAAATTACACCATGAAAATAATCATAAAGAAATTGAAGTTGATGCCCTTTTACATGAAAAGAATTGTGCTGTATAAGTAAATTATTAAAAATATTAATTTTAAACAAAAAATACTATTAAATTTCTTAAAGGACTTTAAGCATTTTTGTATGAGTTATTATTAGCAATGCGCTTAGAAATACATATTGGCAAAAGAGTACACAAAAATCTAAAGCAAAACAGGGGTAGTACATATGTGTATGCAAAGCAAAAGCGGAAAATAAAAGAATTCCGTACAATAAACAATAATCTTGCTCTTTGTTAGTTTTAGCAAATATCTACGAATAGCTGCTGGTATTTTGCGATATATCGACGATAGTGAACGATATGCCGTCATAAATGCCGAGTCCAATTATACATACATATGTACATATGATTATTATATGTATGTACACTTATATAAATGGGCAGCAATTATTATAATGAGTATGTATGTAATTTTCGTAAAAAAAAAACATTGCAACTTTACACACTACTCTACGCTACTTTCCACTCGTATTATATTGCTTTGTTTGTATTGTAAATTTGTCTCCTTTTACCTTGTTTTAATGTACATAAATAAAAGCAAAATGCAAGCTAACAAATATAGATGTTACATGTTAAAAAACATTATTATTACTATTATAATATTGTAGTATTACTTAAAGGAAAAAATAGAAATTCATGGTTAAATAAACATACACACAAACACAAGTATTTACAAATTTTTCGCAAGTATTTTTTCTACTTATGCATATGTAAGTACATCCAGTACCGGGCATTTGAATAGCGCCCCCTTTTGTTTCTCAATATTTAGTCTTCCTTTTGTTTATTTAAAATTTATTAGCTTTTTATAAAAATACAGAAACAAGTATATCCGATTCTCCAACATTTGAAAAAAAAAAATCGAATTTTTTGAGTATTCAAATGGGCTTCAATATATGTATAACAAACATGGTGCACGATGTGCATATAAAAAGAATAGGCGAACATACTTTGTATAGAAGAAAATGTGTAACTCCTTCAACCAAACAATTTAAAAAAGTTTGTTCAATTTTTATGAATTTTGTATTGTTTTAAAATTGGATTTACATGAGTTTTGTTATAGAATATGCTATATGTATTTTCAAAAAAGCAATATAAACAAGAGGAAAACTGGCAATACTGAGGATCAAAAGGGGGCGCTATTAAAGTGGGCGGCAATGTATATGGAGGTATAGAACGACATCCGCTGTTCATTACTAATGTTGCCAAGTTCTGCGATTGACATCGCCAAAGAACGGCGATTGGTAAAAATACATTTTTATCGAGCCACTCATAAACTTATTGTGATTCATAACTAGCGCGATCCTATTATTGTTTTTAGTTTTTCTTTTTATGACCAACGCCTTTATGTGAGCATTTGAACAATTTCAAAACGCTACTGTTAGTAACCCGATAAGAGAGTTCAAAGCCGATGCACATATTTATACATACATACATACACATGTATGTATAATAGAAAGTGCTTATTGCATGTAAGCGTGTACACATGTGATTATGGATGCACCCTAACGGAAAATCAAGTGCTTTTTAGAACTTAAAGCTGTAATGAGTTTTTCCGGACACGCCTTATACCAATTTAGATAGAAAGGTTGGCCTTGCCATATAAAAGTGCACAACTCCACTTAGCTGGAGTAAGTAATTGGAGATTTAAAGCCTTAACTAGAGTTTGTGGTATCAACGGTCGAAGGTTTACGATAAGCTTTTTATCGGTGCTCCAAAAAAATGTCATGAAATACACCCGAAACAAAACTAGTGTAGGTTGTAGCTATGATCAAGTATAACATAAAAATAGGTTCCGTATAGTTCCTGAGCCGCCAGTTTTTATTTGNTAAAGCCTTAACTAGAGTTTGTGGTATCAACGGTCGAAGGTTTACGATAAACTTTTTATCGGTGCTCCAAAAAAATGTCATGAAATACACCCGAAACAAAACTAGTGTAGGTTGTAGCTATGGTCAAGTATAACATAAAAATAGGTTCCGTATAGTTCCTGAGCCGCCAGTTTTTATTTAATTTATAAACAACCGTTATGTTCGTACTTGGTGCTCTTTTATATGTTAACAGCTTGACTAATTTTGATCCGATTTTAAAAACCACAGTTATTTTGAATCTGAAAAATGTTTCATTTAATTTGAAAACGGTTTCATTTAGTTTGAAAAAGGTTTCACTTAATTTGAAAATGGTTTCATTTAAACTGAAAATGCTATATTAAATTTTAATAAGCCCCTATTTTTTTNGGTGCTCCAAAAAAATGTCATGAAATACACCCGAAACAAAACTAGTGTAGGTTGTAGCTATGATCAAGTATAACATAAAAATAGGTTCCGTATAGTTCCTGAGCCGCCAGTTTTTATTTGATTTATAAACAACCGTTATGTTCGTACTTGGTGCTCTTTTATATGTTAACAGCTTGACTAATTTTGATCCGATTTTAAAAACCACAGTTATTTTGAATCTGAAAAATGTTTCATTTAATTTGAAAACGGTTTCATTTAGTTTGAAAAAGGTTTCACTTAATTTTAAAATGGTTTTATTTAAACTGAAAATGCTATATTAAATTTAAATAAGCCCCTATTTTTCTTAATATTTTTTTTTTTAACTTAGACCATCGCCAATTTCAAACATTTCTATGAAAGTTGCCAAACAAGTAGTATTTATCTAAAAGAACATTTATTTTTAAATAATTTGCTACCTCATCTAATGCATTTGCGTAAAAACTGTCAGAGTTAAGCAAGATAAGCAAAAATACGGCCTTGAATTTATTTGTGCATATGTGCCGGACGTTCAGATTTTTTGAGCAGTGTGGCTAAGTTCATCAATATTTACTCAAAATTGATATATACAATTGCTCTTAAGCAAAAAATTTATTTTTCATGAAATATTATATATTCTATTAGGCAATGGGCATGGCACCGCCATTGACAAAAAACACGCTCTCCAGCTAGCTATATTTTAGGCGGAGTAGGTTTTGTCCGATTTCAAAAATATTCAAGCAGTTGAAGCAGTTGATATACAAGTGCATCACGTACGAACATAACGGTTGTTTTTAAATAAAATAAAAATGGAGGGTTCAGGAACTATACGGAACCTATTTTTATGTTGTACTCGACCATGGCTACAACCTACACTAGGTTTTGTTTTGGGTGTATTCCATGACTTTTTGTTAGCACGTGTTATTAATTCAAACCGATAATTTATACATGTATTTTCCCTAGCACAAAACTTCCCAGCAGGGTAGGATCAATTTTGTATTAGGTTTGTTCGTCGAAAATCCAGCAAGAATTATCCAACACTCAATATATCAGAGAGTAAGAAAAAATTCTCTCAAATTCTCTCTCATGTTGAGAAACTTGCAAATTTCTGCACGAACGCAAATTTGCAGGAATTTGCAAGTTTTCCTGCCAGCTGGCGTGCACGGTTGCATTTCAAATATAAAAAATTTGTATAGAATTTTTAAAATTCTTTCGGATGGCCAAAAACAGGATATACATGTATATTTCTTGTTGTTCTGACTTTCTTTAACATACATTTCAATTTCTTCATCGTACTAGCTGTCGGGTTTCTTAAATCGACTCTGGTTGCAATTGCATTCCGATTGCGAATACCATTTTTTTCAGCCGAATTAAGTTCAAATCATTGGAATTAACTAAATTAATTATATCAACAATTATTTACTTCCTTTTTTCATAAAAAAATCGCTCGTGTTTATAAATTTTTAAATTTAACGAACTAATTTATTCAAATTATTGTAGACAAAAATGCAACCATGCGCCACAACCACATGTTTTTCGTGTTTGCAAATTCTTGCTGGCAAAATTTTTTCCAGCAAGAATTTGCAACTTCTCTCCAAGAGAACTGTCACTTTGCTCTCACAATTTTTGAGTGTTGGATAATTTTTTGGTCTGCACGAACGCGATTTGGGCAAAAATCGTGATAATTCGTACAAATTCGTACAAATTTTTTGCTCGACGAACAAACCTATTATAAGAATGCGCGAATGTGTTTACAGTTATTACTTTATTGCATAAATGTGACGACAAAACTATAAATGAAATTTTTTTATCAAAACTTCGGGGTATAGAGAACTGTTGCGGCTACGCTCCCTTAGCTAATGACTATAAAGTTTTTTCTTGATAACAGGAGGTTGTTAATTATTTGAATTTCGATAGAAAAAATAGTTTACTGTATAATAAATAGTTGCTTTTGTAACAGCAACGACTAAACTTGCTTGAATTTCCTTTAAAACAAATGTAAACCTTCTTATTTAGACTATCTTGTTGTGAACTTATGAAAGAAAATTAAAGAGCTTTGTTGTTGTAACAGCATACAAACTCCCCAAAGACTTTTGGGGAGTGTTGCTGGAGTGACAGTCCTTGGCCAGCTTTCGAAAATGCTGCTGAAGTTACAGTCGTTCGTCAAATATACTACATATATCTGCGCAGTTCCAATTCCGTCGACCCCCGACTGTCCTAAAAAGGCACATCGTATTTTTTTATTTAATGAAACATAGTGATTTTGCTGGCCAATTAATTCTTCTTATAAAGAATTAGGAAGTAACTTTAAATTACAAAAAAAAAAAACAGTGATTCCGTTAAATTTCTTTTTTTTTATTATTTCAACATCACAATGTATTCACTCATTCCTACGTACTATTACGCTTTGTTGGTGTTATTTGTATGATAATATACAATAAGTAGTTAAGTGCAGCAGATGGTTTGTGTGACGACAAAGCAAATACCCAGGTGTTTTCATACAGCAATAGTGGCGGTATGAATTTTCGCCTATTTTATAATTCATTCCGTTATATATGTATGTATAAACTAGCGTCGATATACATACATACACGTGTATGTATGTATGTCCATATATATGTAGGTAAATAATTATAAATAAAAAAAATTTTTTGGTTTTGGCATTGCCAATTCAACAAAAGTACAAAACAAAATGAAAGAATGACATTTATCAAACTGCATTTAGTGTCTTCTATAATTCGCCTGTTGTTTGTGTCTTATTAAATATATTTAGCGACTTGAGCAGCGCTTCCACTGAGGGATCTCGTCCACGAAAACGACGAAATACCTCGGCTGTGGGCACGGAACCACCCAACGCTAAGAATGTTTCCTTAAAACGCTTTCCCGTCGTTGACAATTCAGTTTCACCTTTCTCTGCAAATTGAGCACTAATGTCTGCAGCTATCACTTTCGAGTAGAGATGACTAAATTGTGCTGCAGCCCAATCACCGGAGAAAATCTCTGTCATGGAACAAGGATGTGCGTCCTTTTTGTCCAACGGCATACAATGATAGACAGGCCACAGCTTTTTAACCACATCAAGCCAAAATGCATCAGATTGATGCAGTTCAATGTCTAGATCCGCCAAGTATAGTTCTCGGCACAAGTTGTAACCTGCCAAACTTGTCTTTAATAATTTAATTTTTCCCAATGTATCGGCAGATAAAACCTCATCGCTTGAATAATGCTTGGAGAGTTGTTGTAAAATTGCAGTGTTATCAAGAAAGTTACTCATCACATTACCCGCCACTTGTGATGCATCCCATTCGATGTTAGAAAGCCCTGCCAAGTCAGTGTATGGCGCTTTGGTAAGTAAGTGTTGCAAAGCTGAACCAAAGGTTTTAAAAACCATGTTTAAGTCATCGAAACTCAGTAGGTACGGTTTGCCTTGGGATGGTTCAGTAAAGTTGAAGATTAACGCACACAATGGCGTCAGTTGCGCAGAGGGATTGCGATTGCGTATACTAACCATCCATCCGTTGTTCTTACCAAATTTATTCTCCTTCGAATAGCAATCAATGTAGAAACCACCGACTGGTGCAACATCGCCGCCTGCATCATTATCGAAAACATCATAGTATTTTACAGCCGGTTGCCAAACCTCTACATTTTGTCTTTCTACTATGCGAATATTTAGCATATTCTCGCTGAGTTTTATAAGTCCAGCAAAAACATGTGGTAAAGGAAAATATTCGCGCAGCTTGTCCTCATTTAACTGATGATTTGCAAGCAAATGCTTCCTCTGCCAATAGGCGACGTCATACAAATCTAATTTATGTTGGAATCCACTATCAACGGCGAAGTTTTGCAATTGTTCAATTTCAGTCGATTGTGCTGGTCCTGCAAATTTTAACAAATTCGCAAAGATCTGTTTCAGGTTATCGACGCTTTTAACCATCTTTGTCTGCATAGACATGGCTGCGTAGTTGGGATAGCCTGTAAAAAAAAATTATCTATGAACTCCAAAATGAATCAAAAGGAGCAGTAGGAACATTTATGGATATACATATGCACGTATCGAGCGCTTATATTCAATACCATCAATCTTCACTTTTCACAAAAATGAGATTCTGATATAAAAATTCTTCTAAGACTTCATTGTCATCGGTGATATTAATGCTGACCTTGTATAACGCTTGACAGAAGAATTTACTACTAATTTGCAGTCAGAATTAACATCAGTGATGACAGGTAAGAACCAGATGGGTTCTAATATCACAAGTAGTTTTTGTGAAAATTGCAGATAGAGGTTATTGAATTTAAGCCCTCGATATATTANATGCTGACCTTGTATAACGCTTGACAGAAGAATTTACTATTAAATTGCAGTCAGAATTAACAGCAGCGATGACAGGTAAGAATCAGATGGGTTCTAATATCACAAGTAGTTTTTGTGAAAATTGCAGATAGAGGTTATTGAATTTAAGCCCTCGATTATTTATTATATATCGTTACCTTAATATTGAAAGGCCCAACTCATTTATTTAAAATTTATTTTTAAACCCCTTGTGGATTAAAAAGGCTTTTACCGATTTAATAGTCGTGGGCTTCAATAAAAAGAAACGTTTCAAAAAAATCGCAATGAAAGAACTTGAAGAGAGAAAGAGCCTTTTTATACACAATTTATTACAAACCTAGCAAATTGGCTTGCCGCTTTCGGAAGGATCGGATGNTGGGCTTCAATAAAAAGAAACGTTTCAAAAAAATCGCAATGAAAGAACTTAAAGAGAGAAAGAGCCTTTTTATACACAATTTATTACAAACCTAGCAAATTGGCTTGCCGCTTTCGGAAGGATCGGATAATCTCCAAATGTGTACTATTCTCTAGACTACGCTCTTGTTGTCCAGACGCTTTGCGTACATTGGCTTGCCAAACATTCCAGCGTTGCGTCCGGTCTGGGCAGTATTTAAGGAATCCTTCGACGATCTGAGGTTGCAAAGTAATCTTCCATGGACCCTGTGTTGGTGAAGTGGAATCCTTTGCTATTGCTTCCAAAAGCGTCAAAGGAAAGTCGCGAACAAGATTAAAGTCCTTTATAGCATGGCCAAAAGTGTGCACAGACATGTTTACTTTGTTTTTAAAGCTGGCACGTTCTCTACCCAACCGCACGAGAATGTCTTTGAGACTCTCGCGTTTATCCTGCGTCTGAGTAAGACCATTTAATTTACCCTCTAGTAAGAAGCGCTGCAACAACCGCGCTTCGTCACCTTCGGCTTGTTCCGATCGTTGGACGAGTCCATCGTGCAATACTTTACTATTATATTTAGAAGCTCGTGCAATTCGAGCGCGCTCATGGATATTCATGTATGATTTAGTCGGTATCAGTGTACTATTGCCCAAGTAAAGAGCTTTGGCAATGCCCCATGTCGTGTCTAAAGGTCCTGCCACTTTATCCAGTTCTTCGAATATGCTTTTTAAACTACGTGCAGGCGTATTTTGATCTATTATTTTGTTTTCGATGGTTTTCACAGTTTTCTCAACCAAACCTGCTTGTTGCCCAATAGCGCCCAAACAGTTCTCAATTGTAATATCATTAAATGCTGGCAGCCCATCTGGCTGCAATATACCATCAGATAAGTGGGTGTCTTCTCCGATTTCGGGTACCCTGATTAAAATTTAAGTAAACGCATAAAAGTAATTTCCCAAAACACTATTAATTGTTAACTCACAAGANTGCAGAAGTGTAATCGTCATGTAATCGTTGCTTCATGACGATAACCATGACTCAACTATGATTGGACGACCAATGAGCAGAAAGCCTTAGGAAACGTTTTCCAGCAAAATCCAGTAAAAAATCGTGATAATTATCTGTTAACAAACAAAGCTAATTTTTAACCTTATCACCTTTTGTTTGGGAATCTCTGCCCAGCAAACAGCTGTTTGATAGTACTTGATAGTTTGATAGCACCGTTCCTGGGTTTTACCGGCTATTGAGAGATATCGATTTCTGGATTAGGAATCACAAGCCAAGAAGCGTGTAGCCAAAGGAAGGATGACGTACGTTGCTAGGAGGATATTCCATACACAATTGGGTAAGGATCTTCGTTATTTCTGCCGCGCCAACAGTGGTACACCTAGGCGCCGTGTTGTTGTTACTGGAACTGGAGCAGTTTCTCCTTTGGCGAATAATGTACCTTTATCCTGGTCCCGCATCCTAGCTGGCGAATCAGCTATTTCAAGCTTAAGTGACAAATTCAAGGGACTGCCATGCCAAGTGGCAGCTCAGATTAATCGCGACCAACTACCAATTGAAAAGCATTTTAGCAAAAGTGATCTGAAAATAATGAGCGGGGCAACACAGTTAGCAATGATTGCAGCAGAAGAGGCGCTATCCAATGCCAAATTAAGGACGAGCGAATTCACAACGGAACAACANCAGAAACCAGCAGCTTCCCCTCAAAATGAAATGTCACTTTGCTCTCTCAATTTCCCCTACTTTGCAAGTTTTTTGCGTACGCGAACGCAAAAACTTGTAAGTTTTGGTTAAACATGAACAATTAACAGCTACGCGAACGAACCTAATAGCAGATTGGTGAAGAGTAGAATTTTACGCACAAGGAGATCGAAAGAGGAAAAAGTAAAGAAACAAAAACTAGCAGAAACTTGCAATCCCTCTATACACACACACACACACACATTTTCAAATGCATGCACAAATACTTACATTCTGCAATCTTTCAATGTGTTTGTGTGCACTCATTTTGTTTTATTAAAACGAAGTAAAATAAATTTGCCAACTATTTCCTTGTGCGTTTTGAACAGCTGGTTTTTAAACATATGACTGCAAATTTATGTTGGCAGAAATTTCGCCAGCAGAAATTTGCAGCTCTCTCGCTTTTCATACTCTCTTTTTGGCTCTCTTCTGCAAATTTTTTGTGTTAGGAAACGTTTTCCAGCAAAATCCAGTAAAAATTTGTGATAATTATCTGTTAACAAACAAAGCTAATTTTTAACCTTATCACCTTTTGTTTGGGAATCTCTGCCCAGCAAACAGCTGTTTGATAGTACTTGATAGTTTGATAGCACCGTTCCTGGGTTTTACCGGCTATTGAGAGATATCGATTTCTGGATTAGGAATCACAAGCCAAGAAGCGTGTAGCCAAAGGAAGGATGACGTACGTTGCTAGGAGGATATTCCATACACAATTGGGTAAGGATCTTCGTTATTTCTCCCGCGCCAACAGTGGTACACCTAGGCGCCGTGTTGTTGTTACTGGAACTGGAGCAGTTTCTCCTTTGGCGAATAATGTACCTTTATCCTGGTCCCGCATCCTAGCTGGCGAATCAGCTATTTCAAGCTTAAGTGACAAATTCAAGGGACTGCCATGCCAAGTGGCAGCTCAGATTAATCGCGACCAACTACCAATTGAAAAGCATTTTAGCAAAAGTGATCTGAAAATAATGAGCGGGGCAACACAGTTAGCAATGATTGCAGCAGAAGAGGCGCTATCCAATGCCAAATTAAGGACGAGCGAATTCATAACGGAACAACAAGAACGATTTGGTGTATGCGTGGGCATGGGCATGTTCGACCTAACCGAAGTGTATGGCGCTTGGCAACAGTTGCAACGCGGTTACAACCGTGTAAGTCCCTACTTTGTACCCCGTCTGTTACCTAATATGGCATGCGGCCATATAAGCATGCGACATGGCTTACGTGGTCCAAATCATTCTGTGTCAACGGCTTGCGCGACTGGAGCACATGCCATTGGGGATGCATTGCGATTCATTCGAAATGGCGACGCAGATGCAATGCTAGCCGGAAGCGGCGAATCCTGCATTGATCCACTATCCATTGCAGGATTTTGTAGATTGCGCGCGCTTAGTACAACACATAACGGTACACCATTGAGCTCTTCGCGCCCTTTCGATAAAAAACGAGATGGTTTTGTGATGGGTGAAGGTGCAGCTATACTGGTCCTTGAAGAGCTGGAACATGCTCGCAAACGTGGTGCACCCATACTGGCTGAATTACTAGGTTATGGGGTCTCCGGTGATGCGCACCATATTACTTCGCCCAGTGAGGATGGTACTGGTGCCACATTAGCAATGCAACGTGCAATAATTGATGCAGGTGTGCAATCAACAGACATTACTTATGTAAACGCACATGCGACATCCACACCAACAGGTGATCGCATTGAAGCTCATGCTATACAACGAGTTTTTGGCGAGCATGCATCGCAGGTGCGAGTGTCGTCCACAAAAGGTGCCCACGGACATTTGCTGGGCTCATCGGGCAATTTAGAAGCAGTTTTCGTTGTTCAAGCATGTGCAGAAAACCAACTTCCGCCATCTATTAATATTGAACACTTGGATGAGAGCATTAGTGTGCCAATAGTACAGAACAAATCAGAGAAGTGGCATCAAGATACGAAAGCGCGAAGGATTGCATTGAAAAATTCGTTTGGATTTGGTGGCACAAACGCTTCAATTTGCATAGCTGATTATCGAGATTAAACTGGGTTGGCAGATTGTTGCATGNCACCATTGAGCTCTTCGCGCCCTTTCGATAAAAAACGAGATGGTTTTGTGATGGGTGAAGGTGCAGCTATACTGGTCCTTGAAGAGCTGGAACATGCTCGCAAACGTGGTGCACCCATACTGGCTGAATTACTAGGTTATGGGGTCTCCGGTGATGCGCACCATATTACTTCGCCCAGTGAGGATGGTACTGGTGCCACATTAGCAATGCAACGTGCAATAATTGATGCAGGTGTGCAATNGGTACACCATTGAGCTCTTCGCGCCCTTTCGATAAAAAACGAGATGGTTTTGTGATGGGTGAAGGTGCAGCTATACTGGTCCTTGAAGAGCTGGAACATGCTCGCAAACGTGGTGCACCCATACTGGCTGAATTACTAGGTTATGGGGTCTCCGGTGATGCCCACCATATTACTTCGCCCAGTGAGGATGGTACTGGTGCCACATTAGCAATGCAACGTGCAATAATTGATGCAGGTGTGCAACCAACAGACATTACTTATGTAAACGCACATGCGACATCCACACCAACAGGTGATCGCATTGAAGCTCATGCTATACAACGAGTTTTTGGCGAGCATGCATCGCAGGTGCGAGTGTCGTCCACAAAAGGTGCCCACGGACATTTGCTGGGCTCATCGGGCAATTTAGAAGCAGTTTTCGTTGTTCAAGCATGTGCAGAAAACCAACTTCCGCCATCTATTAATATTGAACACTTGGATGAGAGCATTAGTGTGCCAATAGTACAGAACAAATCAGAGAAGTGGCATCAAGATACGAAATCGCGAAGGATTGCATTGAAAAATTCGTTTGGATTTGGTGGCACAAACGCTTCAATTTGCATAGCTGATTATCGAGATTAAACTGGGTTGGTAGATTGTTGCATTTTTTCTTTTATGTAATACATATATTTAGTTATGAGCAGAGTTGTGAAAAATGCATTAATTTTTTAATGTATTAAAGGTATTTAAAGCAATAATGTTAATGTAAAAAATTAATGCATTAAATTTGAAATATAATGCAAGTGAAAATTTCAATGCATTAATTCTGAAAAATGTAATGCTAATGATTGTTTTTTCATTAAATTATCCAAGCTAATGCTAATGAAAAAAAATTTAATGCACTGAAATGTTTAATACCTTTGCTCGTTTGCATTATTAAAAACCATTAAATTTTTTTTTANATGCTAAAGAAAAAAATTTAATGCACTAAAATGTTTAATACCTTTGCTCGTTTGCATTATTACAAACCATTAAATTTTTTTCTAGTGAAATATAAATAACCTCTTTTGGAAGGACTTGGAATAATTACTAATAGTTTTTACAGCTTCATTATATAATGGGTATTTGTAGAAACNATAATGTTAATGTAAAAAATTAATGCATTAATTTTTGAAATATAATGCAAGTGAAAATTTCAATGCATTAATTCTGAAAAATGTAATGCTAATGATTTTTTTTCATTAAATTATCCAAGCTTATGCTAAAGAAAAAAATTTAATGCACTAAAATGTTTAATACCTTTGCTCGTTTGCATTATTACAAACCATTAAATTTTTTTCTAGTGAAATATAAATAACCTCTTTTGGAAGGACTGGGAATAATTACTAATAGTTTTTACAGCTTCATTATATAATGGGTATTTGTAGAAACATTCTTCTAAACATTGTTAGATGTTTTATGAAAATCAAAGCCAATGTGCATGCAACTCAGAGTGCTTTTGTAGATTTTTATGTTGATTGTTGATGCATACCTATTACATATAAAACGGACAGATGGCCAATTTGGCAGCGCATGTACACGACTGAGGACCTACTCTGATCTAAATGAATCAATAAACCATTTTTTAGTTCCATTTGACAATGTGTTTTTACCTATTTAACGACAAATGCCATTGAACTTGACATAGTGAAAACCAGCCTTAACGTCCGTCACTATCTTTTTTGACCTTAAAATTCTACTTCAAAATAAAATTAGTTAATGGGTTTTTAATGCTTGTTATAATTTTAATGCAATAAATTATTGCAATAGCGTTCATTTAAAAATTTTAATGGTAATACAAAAAAAAAATCAGTTAGCATTATTTCTTTGGAATTAATGCATTGAAATTTTCATTTACATTAAATATCAAAAACTAATGCATTATTTTTTTCCATTTACATTAAAATGCTATGCATTAAAAAATTTAATGCATTTTTCATAACTCTGGTTANGAGAGCATTAGTGTGCCAATAGTACAGAACAAATCAGAGAAGTGGCATCAAGATACGAAATCGCGAAGGATTGCATTGAAAAATTCGTTTGGATTTGGTGGCACAAACGCTTCAATTTGCATAGCTGATTATCGAGATTAAACTGGGTTGGTAGATTGTTGCATTTTTTCTTTTATGTAATACATATATTTAGTTATGAGCAGAGTTGTGAAAAATGCATTAATTTTTTAATGTATTAAAGGTATTTAAAGCAATAATGTTAATGTAAAAAATTAATGCATTAATTTTTGAAATATAATGCAAGTGAAAATTTCAATGCATTAATTCTGAAAAATGTAATGCTAATGATTTTTTTTCATTAAATTATCCAAGCTTATGCTAAAGAAAAAAATTTAATGCACTAAAATGTTTAATACCTTTGCTCGTTTGCATTATTACAAACCATTAAATTTTTTTCTAGTGAAATATAAATAACCTCTTTTGGAAGGACTGGGAATAATTACTAATAGTTTTTACAGCTTCATTATATAATGGGTATTTGTAGAAACATTCTTCTAAACATTGTTAGATGTTTTATGAAAATCAAAGCCAATGTGCATGCAACTCAGAGTGCTTTTGTAGATTTTTATGTTGATTGTTGATGCATACCTATTACATATAAAACGGACAGATGGCCAATTTGGCAGCGCATGTACACGACTGAGGACCTACTCTGATCTAAATGAATCAATAAACCATTTTTTAGTTCCATTTGACAATGTGTTTTTACCTATTTAACGACAAATGCCATTGAACTTGACATAGTGAAAACCAGCCTTAACGTCCGTCACGTATCTTTTTTGACCTTAAAATTCTACTTCAAAATAAAATTAGTTAATGGGTTTTTAATGCTTGTTATAATTTTAATGCAATAAATTATTGCAATAGCGTTCATTTAAAAATTTTAATGGTAATACAAAAAAAAAATCAGTTAGCATTATTTCTTTGGAATTAATGCATTGAAATTTTCATTTACATTAAATATCAAAAACTAATGCATTAATTTTTCCCATTTACATTAAAATGCTATGCATTAAAAAATTTAATGCATTTTTCACAACTCTGGTTGTGAGTAACTAAAAACAATCTACAAATGTACATTTATATACAAGTACATAATATGCTTAGAAAATTGTTAAAAATATTGACCAAAAATTTACATTTATTTTAAATACGTATATATGTATATACAAATGTACTTAGGAACTAAAATCTGTATATAATAATAATTAGAATTTATAAAAGGAAAACATTTAACACTTTCTTGAAGCAATTTCCATTTGTACAAAGTTTTATATTAGTAAGAGAACATGCAAGGGGTTTTGTTGAGAAATGCATCAAGTGAAGGCATCAGTCTCTTATTTTTAAACTATAATTGATGGGAATGCCTTATTTGCGTGACTAAGTTACAATTCGGCATTTAACCGATGCATATTGGCGATTTCCTTCAATTGCAATTTAAAAAAAAAAAATATTCTGATGCTTTGGCTTGATACATTTCTGAACACAGGGAGGATATTTGGCAACTTTGCGTATGAGTAACAAAAGTTAAATCATACAATCATTAAAAAAAAATCACATCAGCGTTTTCGATTTCGATAACTATTGACGCATTACGACGGCGGCTAGTTATGCATATTGTTTTAAAATGAATTGAATGAAATCAAATAATTTTTAAGCAAAAAATACAACCGACTTCAATGCTCATCAATGTTGCCATATTCACAGTTTTAACGGTAAGTTACAGTTTTTAGACAAGCTGGCAGTTTTCTTAAATTATCTCCGCTAAGGGGAGGCCCGGGAAGTGCGCAACTTCGACGGGGTCTGTCCATAAGGGCAGGGGCGTTAGCTGGGTGGGATTCTCGGGGCATGTGAAGAGGTGCCGAGAGTCATGTGGCGACTCTCCACATGCCGGACATTGGTTGGGCGCATCCTCATTAATTCTGCTCAGGTATGAGTTTAGCCTGCTGCAATAGCCAGAGCGAAGTTGGGCTATTGTGGTGCGGGTCTCCCGAGGCAGACAAAGTTCTGTCCCTTCCACGTTAGGTGGTTGTGTGCCTAAAACGGCATTCAGAGGGCGGGAGTCTACATAACTTGAGACCGACTCCCTGTGAATGTCGCTCAGCGCCTGTCTGNGTGGTGCGGGTCTCCCGAGGCAGACAAAGTTCTGTCCCTTCCACGTTAGGCGGTTGTGTGCCTAAAACGGCATTCAGAGGGCGGGAGTCTACATAACTTGAGACCGACTCCCTGTGAATGTCGCTCAGCGCCTGTCTATAAGCTGACAGGTCCAGAGGTTGTTTAATGAACCTAACTATCTATCTGTGTGGACGCCAATCATGCATCGAATTCCGAAACACCAAGTCCAAGCTCGTAGAATTAAACAGAGGGTCCCTCAAGGCGGCGTACTTTCCTCGACAATGTCTAATATGTACATGACAAAACTCCCTCCGTCATCAGCTGGAGTTAACTTGATGAGCGACGCCGATAATTGCCCGATTATGGCAACGGACCCTAAATTCAGCAGCCTTTGCTATCTCTCCCGGCTACTTCCAAGCATGCGGATGGGCTGCACACAACATCCAACATCTTCCGCACGCACCCGACGACACCAGAAGCACTTTGTACCACGCCCATCGACACCGTCTGCTTCTCGGTCGCAGGCTTGTAGTCAGAAGATGAACTCGACCCATGACGAAACCCCGCTTCTTCTTTATTGGCGCTGTAGCCGCCTAATGCATTTTGTACGAGTCGTTTCTCTTCTGTGCCAACAGACGCCAATTGGAAATGCCAAGTCTTTAATCACCTCGTCTTTCAAAAGCAGAGGCCCTACCATTCCTCTGTTACCAGCATCGTAACCCGCGTTGAATACTATCAGGGCTAAAGCGTTTCTGTTCATGCGCACGACACTTCGTTCAGTCTTTCACACAAAAACGTATGCTTAGAGCCGGGCCGGCGTTAATCTGATCACATTATTCATAAGGTGCACGCACTTTATCAGCTTCTCGCCGCTGTGCCCTTTTGCAATTTTAGCGTGCCAAATGTTGAAATTGAAATTTTGCAAGAACAATGCATCCACCGATATAGTTTTTTATCGTTGCCCGCTCAAATGTGCCCGTACGTCCCATATAAAGAGTAGTGGCAGACGTTAATCATTCTTATATTTAAATTATTATCTTATCAGTATTTATAAATGAAACGGCAAAATATCTTTGGCTATTTTAAACTTGCATTTTTTTTGCTCCGAATCCGATAAAGCCACATTGGATCCACCTTCTTCTATTTCAAAAATCTGATATCAGATTTGAAACGAGCGACCTCGAACTCCTCATTTATATATGTAAGTTTTGGTGAAAGGGATAAAATTATAAAATTTGGTCGCCATATTGGATCCGTCATTTTGAATTTCAAAATCTGACATTTCATTCGAAATCAGCGGCTTCAAAAACCATCGTACAGTTTCATAAGTAAAAACACTATCAGCTGATTGCCAAAATATGCCTACAGCTGAGATCACCTGTTTTTTGGCATGTGCTCTTATCTTTTACAATTTCTTTCATTTCTATTACAATTTCATTTATTTCTATTACAATTTATTCAAAATACACTAACACACTGAACCAAAAACACCAATACAATAACCAAAAACACACCTACAGCCTGCCAAAAACACACCTACAGCCTGCCAGAAAAAACGGTAAGAAGAAGAGTTACTTTACTTATGGAACTGTACGATGTCAAAAACTCCCAAACACTAGGTTTGTTCGTCGAAAATCCAGCAAGAATTATCCAACACTCAAAATATCAGAGAGTAAGAAAAAATTCTCTCAAATTCTCTCTCATGTTGAGAAACTTGCAAATTTCTGCACGAACGCAAATTTGCAGGAATTTGCAAGTTTCGCTGCCAGCTGGCGTCCACGGTTGCATTTCAAACATAAAAAATTTTTATAGAATTTTTAAAATTCTTTCGGATGGCCAAAAACAGGATATACATGTATATTTCTTGCTGTTCTGACTTTCTTTAACATACATTTCAATTTCTTCTTCGTACTAGCTGTCGGGTTTCTTAAATCGACTCTGGTTGCAATTGCATTCCGATTGCGAATACCATTTTTTTCAGCCGAATTAAGTTCAAATCATTGGAATTAACTAAATTAATTATATCAACAATTATTTACTTCCTTTTTTCATAAAAAAATCGCTCGTGTTTATAAATTTTTAAATTTAACGAACTAATTTATTCAAATTATTGTAGACAAAAATGCAACCATGCGCCACAACCACATGTTTTTCGTGTTTGCAAATTCTTGCTGGCAAAATTTTTTCCAGCAAGAATTTGCAACTTCTCTCCAAGAGAACTGTCACTTTGCTCTCACAATTTTTGAGTGTTGGATAATTTTTTGGTCTGCACGAACGCGATTTGGGCAAAAATCGTGATAATTCGTACAAATTCGTACAAATTTTTTGCTCGACGAACAAACCTACTGAGTCTCAAATCGTCTTGGTTACTTCTCGACTTTTGGCCAGAAAATGATAGTCGCCAAGCCATAGTGCATTAATTAGTAGCTGAATATTTGTCAGCCAGAATACCAAAAGCACAGTATACAGTAATCCAGATAGGCAAAACAAAAAATGTAAATATGCTTATTTGACAATTTGTTTGAATGTATTGGTTGATATTTTTTCACAGTTGTCGTTTTCGTTAACCCAAATGAAATCAAATTTAATATTTTCTTATAGTGAAAAATATTTTCAAGTGACATTAAGGCTGCATTTCTTTATTAATTCTGAAGGTTTGGAATAAACTTTTTGGTTTACTTATTGGCTGAATTTCTTTATTCATTCTGAACGTTTGGAATAAACGTTTTTGTTTACTTATTCTTTAGAACGTTCCTGATGATATGTTAACGTATATTTCAAACGTATTCTGTTTATTCCGGCTATGAAATGGGATTATCCGGAATGTATAAAGAAACGCAGCCATTATTTAGAACGTTCCTGATGATATGTTAACGTATATTTCAAACGTATTCTGTTTATTCTGGCTGTGAAATGGGATTATCTGGAATGTATAATAAAGAAACGCAGCCTAAATAAAATAACGGGAAAAATAAAATTCCAAGAAAATCAGGAGTGAAGCGTTAGCGATTGTGATCGGATGTAGTTCCTACATAAGTCATACCGCGTTCAGAACACAACTTTGAGTGAATAATTGAATGAATAAGGGCTGACTTTGTGGAAAATGGTCCCATCGATTATCGAAGAACTGGTTCAGCCGTGTCTGTTTGTAAACACGCTAACTCGAAGAAAATTTAGATATTTTATTAGTATTAAATTTTGGCGAAATCTGTCAATACCTCCCATGTAGTAATTAACAATACTTTTGTTTTATTATTTTGCTGTTTAAATTTACATTTCGAATATATCCACAAACATTTGTGGGTACTTTTGCACCAGCCGTTGCCTATGGGTTAATGACAAAAAAAATCCTACACATGCACAATATTTCATGTATTAATTTTCAAATAAGCATATTGTCAATGGCTGGTTTACTGTATAGTGTGACCAAAAGTAATGACCATCTGAAATCATATAAATATTCGACTTTTGGCATACTATAAATGAAAAATGTGCACCGTACTTGAATTGCTCAGCTTGTATATATGTATGTATGCCGTCAGCGCCAGCAGCTTTGTTGTTTTTCAGCCGCGTAATAGGTGTTCGTATCTCGTCATAGTCAGGTGGTGGGACATCGACTCCATCGTCATCGAGTGGGGGCTCGAGATCGTCTTTTCCAGTACTTTTCGTGCTGCTGTCATTCAGTGGTTGTGATTACAAGAGTTCGCCCTGGTATTGAAACTTTCCGTAAGTCGCCTAACTTTCTAATAAAACTTTCGGTTGTTTTTTGCTGTCGGCCAGCATCTAAAGCTCTTTGCACTCACATATTTCGGCCTATCTCTTCTTATTGCGGCAAATACGTCGCCCGATCGCAGCGTGGCGCTGTAGTCGCCATCTTTTTTCTCTGCAACTTCTTGACACTCGTTATCGTACCCGTTGTTCTTTCGGGCTCGCTGAAATCTGACTACTTCTTCGGCGGTGGTACTTAATGGGCAGGAAATGTGGTTCCACTGCTGGCGTATGTCGGTTTGGTGAAGAGTTCTCTCAGAGAGCAGGTGTCAGAGTCGAGTGGCGAATAAATTGGCCGTCCGTTGTGATTGCAGCATTTCGACGGTAAGCTTCCCTTGCATTGTTGGGCGCACTTTGTTTGCTGCACAGAGGCGGGTGCATATCTTGGCTGCAACAAGATAGAATCCGAGTACACTCCGTACGTCTAAAACACTGGAAGCATGCCTTACGTCTATCACAACATGGTCGATTTGGTTTCTCCTTTTTCGATCTCGAGACAGCCATGTAGCTTGATGGATATTTTTTATGCTGGAACCTAGTACTACATAATACCGTGTTTCGGGCCCGGCGAAGTCGATCAGCCTCAGTCCGTTGTCGTATGTTTCGTCGTGGAGGCTGAATTTTCCGTGGGTGGTTCCGAAGATCCCTTCCTTGCCCATTTTGGCATTGTGTCGTGTCGGAGGCAGCGCTCATAAAATAGATCCTTGGACGCGTCGTCCCTCTCTTCCGTCGGGCATGGACGCAGATGAGCGAGATGTCGAAGAATATTGCTTTGATGCGGATTGTGGTTAGACGCTCGTCCACCGGGGTAAATGCCAGTCTCTCTTTTACTACAAATCCAACACCGAGTTTGCGCTCCTTTACGTGGCAACTGTAGTAGACATCGCAAGGCTCCACGCTAATCTTGCCTTGCCCCGTCCGTCGCACTTCTCAGATTGCGATAATGTCAGCCTTTGTCTGCCCGATAACATCAACCAATCGGGCAGAGGCATATTCCCCATTAAGGGCCAGGTATTCCCAGGTGAATGGCAGTCAAAAGCTTTTATCACTTACGTGGACTTCTGCGCACAGAACCGGCCCCGCCTACCTTCCACTAATTGAAAGTTTTCAGAGATACACTAAAAGCCAATATTTAATTCNAAGGACTGTCACTCCAGCAACACTCCCCAAAAAGTCTTTGGGGAATTTGTTTGCTGCTACAATAACAACAACAACAACAACAACAACAACCTTCCACTAATTGAAAGTTTTCAGAGATACACTAAAAGCCAATATTTAATTTTATTGCCCAACATTATTTCTCTTGGAAACGAGTCTCAAAAAAAATTTTGGAGGAAACTGTACTATTCCTGTGGTTAGAGCGTGGCTAGAGCGAACAATTTTTTACCCTGAGAATAAAATAGAATGTGTAATACGATAACTCACTCCTCTGTAATGCAGTAGCGGACAAACTCGTGTCTCTACACCAGCGATTGCTCGTGTTTTAACGATCGTAATCCCTACTCGATGTTCATTGGGCTGTGTTGCCAAGAGGTAGGAGTAATCCCTTGGAGTAGTTTTGTGCTACTCTAATGTAATGAGAGCTAGAGTATATGATCATGCCTTAAGACATCGAAATGTTAACTGGACCGCACTTTTATAGAATTTCGGTAAATTTTTGGAGTACTCTTAGACCCTTAGGGTGTACTCTTTACATACGCGCATGGTGTTCCGCTTTCGTTTGGTGCGCTTAAAACCAAAGACACCATTGGAAGCATATTTTTCTGTAGAGACGCAAGTTTTTCAAGATTGATTGAAAAATACGGTATTTATGCGTTTTTTCGAATTCTAATACCAATACAAAGGCAAAGACAAATACGACTTCGTTGAGCAACCAAGGATGAATTCGAATACCATCGATTTAGACGAACACGAACACGAATCCAAACAAATTTTGTTGCCGGCAATAAGAAAATGTGTCGCCCTCGGAAACAAATTTATTGCCGGTAATATCGCCGTTGTATTGATTTCTTATTACCAGTCGCTCTAAAATGTCCGTCGAAGGCAACTCGCCTGGACGAGTCGTTTTCTTATTACCTGAATGAGTCGTTTTCTTATATCTTTAGGCGATATTTGGAATAATTTTATTCTTTTTAATACTTCATTTATTTTTTGTATACAGAATTGGAACTTAGAAACGGAATTAATTCTTTCTTTTGCTATGGGACTTCCTATTTTGCAATCCTATCTTTGGTATAAAATAGACGCTTTTGGATAATACTGTTGACTGTTAGTCCATTGAATTGGGCTTTTAAAAAACATACCAAAAGTCTCCATCGTACCTGGAGGAACGCTATGTTGCAAGAGGTGTGTGTTTTTGCGAAAATTTTGTTAACGGCAACTTTTACGAAAAAAGTGATGTGCTTTTGATAAACCTTCGAAGAAATACTCCAATTCGGTGTAAACAAAAAAAAAAAATATGTCGCACATGACGTTTAGGGCCAGTTTTCCATTGCACGGTTAAATATGACTGTGGTTTAAATGCTCGAGATAGCTGGTTTATACTAAGATTAACCAATCAAATGTCAGCCAGCTGTTTAATATAAAATAAGTTTACGTGATCTAAGTGTAAACTTGCACTGAAAAACTGGCCCTAGAAGACAGGATTGACATTAACAAAAAATAATTATTTAAAACAAGGAAGAAAACCATGCTAATTCTGAATATAGCTATAGTTTTTTTTCGAAATCGTTCCGGTTTGCGAAATTTACATATATTTTTTCTGAAAGAGTTACGTGAAAATGTATCCAAAAATAAGTATTAATTCCTCAGAATTTAAGACCAAATCTAATACATTTATATCAAAACGGCAACACTGGTAGGAACACGATTACGAACACGGATGCGAGTAGGAAGACGAATACAAAGAATATACCAAGTAGAGTCCGACCGAAGGTAGATTTTTCGGCCGAAGCCGAACGTTCGGTTGGGATCTAACAATCGGCCGATTACCGAAGCCGATGATTTTATTTAAAATTAAGTAAGTCTTGGCCTTACAAAATACATAGAAATGGATTACACTTTCGCTAAGTGTTTGGCCGAGCTTCTCCTCTAATTTGTGGCGTGTGTCTGATGTTGTAACACAAATGGAGGGACCGACAGGATTACGCCCGACTCCAAACGCCAAATGGATTTTTCATGAAAAGCTTTTTCATAGCAGAAATGCACTCGGAGGTTTGCACTTGCCTTCCGGAGGGCGGCGACCGCTGTTAGAAATATTTTTTTCTAATCTTGAAATTTTTTTTTCTAATCTAGAAATTTTTTTTAACACACTCTAGAATTTGTTTTTAACACACTATTTTATTCCGTTTAAAAGGTTATTTTACAGATAAGAAAACGAAGTCCCAATTTTAAGTGATATCTACTTAAGTATACAAGAATTGATACTAAATTTTGCTGTTTAAAAAGTGTCTCATTAACTCAATATTAATTTAAACTTTGAAATAAACTATATTGAAACAAAAGAAGGAATGGATGTATGAACACAATCAATCATGCTGCGTGTAAAAACCAAAGCTAGGCTTCCTATCATTGCGTGTTTTCTCTTTTTTAGGTACATATATTTGCTTGAAGAGCGACATATGTATGTAGTTCAAAAGGAGTCCATACTATAATGACTATAGCTTTTTTGCTGTTGGTTGTGCCAATTTGAATTCCAATTATTTATTTTAAAAGCAACATTTTTGACCGACATTTTAACTCTGCTTGTAAAAGTGGAAAAGTTTTCAGCTTATCTCGACGTTAACATACCCTTTTATGAACAAAATTTTAGTTGCCTTTAGTTGTTGCACAATTCGAATTGCACTAACTCGTTAAGAATTTACATTTTAAATTTAATAGATCCAACAGACAGACTCACTGCCTTGAATTGCACATAAAACTATCACAACTCTTGCTTAAAAAAAAAAAAAACATTGCTAAAGAAGCAAAAGTCAGTTTTGAAGAAAGAAAATGGGTTTTGAAACTGAAACCCTGTTTGGAAATACATACATGTATTCGAGAACACACCTAACCCTTTTACTGTTCCTTCAGTATAGTTTATGGTTTTCTTCTATTTTGCTTCTTTTTTTGTTTGTTTTTGTAGTGTTCCAGTCAATCAATGCAATCAATATTTTACACGCTTAATGATAATATATTATTATTTTTATTATTATTATTATAATAATTAAACCGTTAATTAATTCATTAAAAAATGCTTACACTTAGAAATATTTATTACTTTAAGTTTCGAACTACACTAACTTTTCGGTTTTACTTGACATCATTCCCACTGGCGCTGCATTGCGCTTCATCTGCTTTTGTTATATTAATTGTAAAGTAAAACTTTATAGTAAAATATATATATTCATATATATATATATATATATACGTACACTACAAATTACAAATACGACTACATAAATATGTATATATGTATGTACTTTAATTATTTTTAGTTTTCTTTTTCATATTCATAATGTTAATTCTTTATATTATCGTTTTTATTGTTTGCTGTATAAAATTCTAACTGAATCTGCATTGCGACATCTTTATCCACACTAATTCTTAAGCTTTTTGCAAACAACTTTACGACAAACTTTAAACTTCGCATTGAAGCCTCACCTAGCAAAACTCCTATATTTTGTTTAAACGTAGTATAAATAAAAATATATTTGCTTTAAATTTATTTTGATTTGTTCCTATACAATGCCTTATGCTGCGCTTTTATTTTATGCTGATGTGTTAAGATTTAATTTCTGCATGCGAATATAGTAGACTGTATTTATATTTATTAACATTTGTTTTTTTTTTTTTTTATCCAAGAAGTCTAATTAACAATTTTGAGGCTTAAGGCATTTAACCGCCTCTTACTTAGCAGTGGATTGAATTGGTCAAATCGCCTTAAAGTACGTATTTACGGTCAATCGTTTCGAGTAGTTGAAGTGCGTTTGCATGTACATACATACCTGTGTATGTACATTAATATATGTACATATATGTACGTTGTGTTTGTCTATCTGTGGGTATGTTTGTATGAAGACTTAAAGATTCGTAAAAATGTTGTTGTTAAGTAAATTTGGTACTTTTCCGATTTCTGGTGTACATATTACTATGATACGTGATATAACTTTATTCAGTTGTGCGATTTCATAACACACACATATGCAAATCACATTTACTAAGTTAGTTCAGAATAAAGTTTTCGGTGCAAAAAGCAAAATCAATAATTACATTAAAAAAAAAAAATAGTTTTAAAAACGTTAAGCAACTAAGACACTAAATAAACAATACAAATTCAGAAAAAATTGCTACATATATGTATGTAGAAGGGCGCAGCCAGATAGGCCGAGGGCACTTCCCGCTGTCCACACCTCAGCAACACAACACATTTTGAGTTTCCAAAACACGCAAAGAGATGTTTTTTTTTATTATTTCTATTGGTCTGTTTTTTATACAACTTGAGTTTATGCTAAGAACGAATTTATTTGTCCAAACTCCAACGTTGGGTGTCATCTAGAAATGACAGCGGGCATAATTTTTCCGGCGCGGCACTTGTGTAGCACACACATTCGAAAACATGCACGAGCACGCAGGAAGATATGATCAGGGACGCGACCCGTCCCAGAGTTGCCACATTAATATGAACTTCAACGAAAAATTGAAGCACGCCTAGTATTTTTTATACAACAAAAGTTCTGATATAAATTTTAATCTCTCCCTAGTACATATTAATTAATTTCCAGTTTACAGATTTTTCCTTTCAATTCCGCTTTTCCCAGAGACCACTTGTTATACATATGTATGTATATATTTCGGAAAAGCATCAATATTTTGAGAAAATTTCGCAATAATTCGCAAAATAGCCATTTGAGCGTTTTGACTGGTTTCGAAAAAAGTATATATCGTTACCTTAATTCACGAATGTCCTAACTGAACAAATTTAAAATTTTACAGAAGCAAGAAACATTATAAAAAAAGATATAACAAATACAGTTAGGGCTTTTTAAAAGTTTTAAATGTGTATTTTATATATCCTACCAAACACCCCTATTGCGAGTGGCGACTATGTAGTAGTAGATAAACGACTATTATTCGATTATCGCTTTTTCATGGTATTGTGAATGTCGATTAATCGTTGGATAAGCGACTGTGAATAGTTTTTAGTCGCTCATTCTTCTTTAACTGTTTGTAAAAGGATGTGCGCCTATAATTTATTCACACTGACTTATTGAGCGAGACAACGACGTTCACAATACCATGGAAAAGCGATAATCGAATAATAGTCGTTTATCCACTACCAGTCGACACTCGCAATACGGGTGAAAATCTGTGAAAAACGCAGTTTCGAAAAAAATATTGGTTAGGGCCTTTGTGAATTAAGGCTGCTGTTGAGATTTTATGTGTTAAGAAAATTACGGTCTTTCTCCAAAATACATTCAACAAAGTAGCAATGACAACTCTTGGAAGCTGACTATAGTGTAGAGAAATATTTAAATTTTATTAAATTTTACTTCCTTTTTGAATATACCTTAGTAAGGAGTTTCACACAAAACTGCATCATGAATGAAATTTCCGCGAAAACTTAAGCCATACCAAAAAAAAAAACAACGGTGTTTAAACACCGCTTTTTTGTAAAATTTTCGCGGAACCCTAGTTCGTTGTTACTTTTGGCCAAACTAACATTTCTAGCGACACCTAGATCGGTGATAACTTTTGGAATGTTGTTTCGAAACACGAAAGCGGGGTACATGCAAAAATCTGGCTTTCCAGCAATTTTTTCGAAGTTGACACCACAATGATATAAAATAAATAAAATATGTTATTTTCTGAGCAATAGATAAGCAAAAAAATGTTTAAATTTGAGTTTTTTAATCCTTAAATAAAATAGTTCTAACTAGGATAGTGTACTTTTCTTTTTTTAGTTGAAATTTGTAAAATATGTCTTATTTGCGACACGTGCTTTATTTCCTAAACTAAAAGGGTGCTGCTGATCTAAATGGAGCAGATTTTTTATAGGGAAGCAAGTTGATCTAATCGTGCACATGCGAGTGTCGTAACGAGTGCAAGTCGTTTTTCGAGTGTCGAATCGTATCGAAAGTGGCACGGCATTGTCTAAAGTTTCGACTCGACTAGTACATTGAGACGGAAATACTTGGCAGCACTGGATAGTTTTCAACTATTTTCGTCGTTTTTTTTTATTTCCGCACGACAGTAGGCAATGCCAATGTAGTCGAGTCGTACAATTTAGACTGATTTACGGCTTACGCAACGAGGCTAATTATTTAATTATTTATGGGTCGATTACGGATGGCAACCGAACTTCAGTTGCGTTGCCAGTAGCTGAAATGGAATTACAGATGGCAACTGAGCTGCTATATTGGCAACTGCATTTTTTGTGGTTGCCGCTGAAATTTTGATTGTGAAAATTTATTTCTTTTTTCAACTGTTTTCACAGCTTATTTGCACTCGAGTCTTGGTTGCTGTTATCTCAAAACTCGATTATCTTAAACTTTGTAGCACTTAACTATAGTTGCTATTCATAATAAAAAATATATATCGTCGGTTACAGTACAAAACCGCGTATTGTGGCTTTGCAAAACCTCGTAACTGACATTTGTGCCAAAAAGGATATTTGCTCACCGGAACTTCATATCCATTCATACCAATATATATCGACACTTAGTTATAAGAAGAAGATATGAGTAGGAATAACCGTTTTGAAATAAGACAAATTTTACTTTCTTCTATAAAATTAAGGCCACCTCACATACAAGGTTTTAAATTTTCTTGATACGCGGCTTTGTACTTTAAACGATACGATACGATATGTGAATTTGGAAAAACAAATACACGAATAGCATGACTACTTTCAAGAATTCAATTCAGCTGATATCGTAGATGCTTTTCTGTCTGCGCGTGAAAGTTTAGTAGAAAGAATTTGCAAGTTCTCAAAAAATAAAATACTCTCCATACTTATTTGCTCCTTTGGACAAATATAAGAGCAGAATTTATCTGTTTTTATTTCTACTGCTGTGTAAGCAAATCATTATCTGTGTATTGAGGAGCCTCGAGTCTATATGCGTTGCCCCTCTTTCAACCTTGGCGATGAGCTGCTGGCTACGCCCTTCGTTATAAGTTAGCAGCAAACAGCACATGAATCATTTTAGTATATATAAATCAATAGTTAATAACTTCAATTCTTCAAATTCAATTTTTGTTCTAGTTATATATTACTGTATTTCTCTTAAAATATATTGCGACCATTTCAAAGAATCAAAATAATACGATATTAACACAAAACGACTTTGCAAGTTAAAAATTGTTCATGAAACTCAATTGACATACATACATACATTTTTTTACGATTTTATGAAAGTTAGTAAATCTAGACGAAATTAAATGGTTGCACTTTTCTTAATTGACGATTTGAAAATTGTTTATCGTTTTCTTTTCATTTTCACGTTTTTTACATTTTAAAAACAAATTTAGCATATCGTGACACTTTTAGTTTCACATTGCAATTGTACAAATTAATAAAATTCTATAGCAAAGCGTAAAGTACTTATCGAACTAAGGAGAAAGGATGCAATAATCAAAATAGGAATATACATTTCATGCAAAATAGAGTACTTAAACTAAAATCAGATAAAAATTAAAGGCAAAATGTTGAAGAGCAGGCTATTTTACGGAGAATAGTATGACAAGGCATATTAAAACATAAGCAGTAGAATGGCCGTTGACAAAGCTGTACAGAACTAAGGCTACCATGACCGATCAGAAAAGGTTTACGCAAAAATGTTTGTTCAATTTTACACTTTCTTTTAAATAACCATACGGCTGCGGCTGTAGTTACGGATATAAATTTAAGCTGAGATTATGCCATATTCCGTGAATTCCGAAATATCATATCAACATACATATATTCGATACATACATGCCATGCGTATGTGCCTAAGTGTTGAGATGACTTATCTTAAGTATGTATTAATTTTTTTTCTATGTATATTTTAATTATTTTAATTACACACTATTAAAGTTGTAAATATGTAGCTGTATCGTTGTCCATATTTTCTTGCCGCCATTTTCGGCAACTCTTCCACCGATCAATCTATTTATGTATGTACTACCCTTACTCAATCATTTGAATTGCTTTCTTCTCTATTTACAGACACACACGCACATACTGCCCTCGCCAGTGTAACTGCGCAAGCGTAACTGAATGCATTGCCAATACGCAAGATTTGCGCCCTTTCAGCATCCTCACCACAACATTAAAATACATAAGACTCGTATATTCACCATCTATGGTTAGAAGCTTAATTCACAAGCATTTAATTCAGCAATGCATCCATAGTGTATGGAAATGGTGGTGGGGTACGCTGTGGTGTTGTGGTTTTGCTTTGAGTTTGTAGCTGTTGTTTTTGTATTTGCCGTGACTGTTGTTGCTGTTGTAGTGGTTTTTCATTGCGTCCCATAGACGTAACGGTTGTGCCAGTTTCTGTAGATGTCACTGCGATCGTTTTTGCAACTGCTGTTGTCGTTGTGCTCGTTGTGGTTGCTGCCACTGACGACGGTCAGTCGAGTATTACAACTTGCGATTCGATTTGTCTGCTCATCACCATTGACGGTGCAGTCACAGCATGTGCCATCTGTGCAATTTGTTGTGCCTTGATTGGTAGCTCTCGCCACGGTTTACGTGCAACACGTCGCAGGTCGGCAGGGGAAAGTGTTTTGCGCCATTTTCTGAAAATGAATTGAATCGTAACATAAACTGCAATACTTTAAAAACTCTGATTTTTATTATTATGAGCAAAAAATACTGCATTTTCTCTACATCTTACTTTTAAGGCAATGTTGGTTGTACATACATATATCTACCTAGATTAGATTAGATTTGTTAGAACATGCGCACTGCGACCCTAGGTCTACTGTGCCTCTGCTTTCTGAATATTCTTCACTGTCAGAAAATATATATTTTAACTTATTTGATGTACATCCTATGTGGTATATTTTCACTAAGTACTTCGGTATTTACCTAAGTAAAGGGGTGTTTTTCCCGATTTCAAACGTTTCCTATAATATACTGACTTAATGAAATCATTGAACCAAGTTTGGTAGAAATCGATAAAGCGGTTACTGAGATCGGCCTTTGTAGTCGTAAAGTGGGCGGTGCCACGCCTAATTCCTAAAAGTCTTAACAGTCTCGTTTATTGTTAAGAGACTGTTATAAGTATTAACTTGGAGTAAATTAGTTTTTGAAATATCGGAGTTTTCGTATTTTTGAAATTTACCATTATACGGGAAGGGGGTGTAATTTTGGACCGATTTGAATAATTTTCAACAAATTGCTTTTCCGTATCAAGATTACAAGGTGCACCGATTTTAGTTGAATTTGATGAATCGGTTACCGAGAAACATATTTGTGGTCATAAGTGGGCGTAGCCACACCCATTGTCCAACAATTTATAATAATCAAATTTTCTTCTAAGTGAGTATTACAACCGTCGATTTTCAGTAAATTAGCTCAATAACTACTGATTTATCGCAGTTTTCGTATTTCTGTAAAATACCTTTATATGGGAGGTGGTTATTGCTCGATTTTAAAGATTTTCAACAAATTTCTTAGTTGGACCCTAAGAAAGGCTCGGACCGAGTTTGGTAGGGATTGGTGAAGCGGCTCCAGAGATACAGTATTTTATCATAAGTGGGCGCGGTCACGCCCATTTTCCAAAGATTTTATAGTAATATTAGTTTTTACCCTAATTCCACTTCACATACTAATTTTCAACATTTTTGATTGAATATTTACTGAAATATCGCAGTTTTTGCATTTTTCGAAAATACTGTTATTTGGGAAGTGGGCGTGATTACAGTCTGATTTCGCCCATTTTCAATGCCAACCTACCTTGGCTAAAGGGCAACCTATATACAAAATTTCGTTGAGATATCCCAATTTTTGCTTGAGTTATCGTGTACACGGACGGACGGACAGACATCGATCGACTTCTCTTTTCATTCTGATCATTTATGCATACAATTGTCTATATCTATATCGATTCGTTTTAGCTGTTACAAACAACCGTTATTTTAACAAAATTATAATACACGTGCGCTCGGGTATAAAAATACACGAAGTAAAAAGTGAATCAGCAGAGTTGATGGATTTTTCCGGAGTTAGGCAAAAATTTTAGGCAATGCGGTATCAGATATTTTTATATATATAATCTCTCCTTTTTAAGAACGTAGTCAGTGTCAAATTTGTATTTCAATAAAGTTATTTAGTTTTATATCAGGATTGCTTTTTCAGTAAAATAGAAAAAGCTACAATGTTTAAGCTTCATTGATGTGCAAAGTCAGCAACACTAAGCGCTGAGCTAAGCACATTCCTTAAACTCTTGTTGCTTATCCTTTTCCTTATACAACTTGCACTATGAAGAGCGGCTGTTTCGACGCTATGTCAACTTGACGGAGTGGTTATTAATTAGAATTATTGTTATAGTTTTAGGCAGGCTCATCCTAAACTACTTCTTTCTCAAATTTGTATTTCTATCTACATACATATATACAAGTTTATGCAAATACTATTTTTAGACTATTCATCTTGCATATCATCACCCTTATGCCAAAAGCATGAATGTGCTAATTTATCAGTTTTGAGCTATTGGGTTGACTTGATTAACCTTTGAATGATCTATGTACCAAAACCCAGAATATATATATATATATATATATTTCCTGATCCCATGATCGGATCTAAACCAGATCAGTATTGGACCACCTCTGAGACACTACCTTTCCGATGCAAAAAGACTTATCGAAATCGGTTGACGTGGTCCAGAGTTATGAGGTAACATACATAAAAAATAAATAAAAAAAATATTCCGGCGGTAACCTCCTCCTTTTCGGAGGTCGGTTAAAAACAGTTAGAATTTTATACACCGTATTTTCATATCGCTCACAACCCAAAAATGAAATTTTTCAATTCAGACGCGATTATGAAATGTTATGTAATTCGCAGCAGTATATCAAAAATTCCAACTGCTGAGCGTTGACAGTTTTTACTAGATGAGATTCGCAAATTTTTTCTTCCTGATAATGAACTCTAACTTACTTGCTGCTATCTGAAGCTCTAAAATAATAGTCATCTGGTGCATCCACCCAGCTAATGACCTGCTTGCGTCCGTTGCCGATACGCCCCATTTGTGCTAACTTCGGTTTACCGTTTAGCTGTAAAGAAAAACTTGTTTAAAGCATAGTCTATAGCATCAATAAAAGTTAATTAATTACGTGATGTCTCGTCAAGGTATGACCAGCAGCGGCCATCATTGCGGCAAATTGTTCATTGCTTGGGCGATGGGATGGCATGGGATCCTTATTTGGACGCTTAGTTGGCGGATATGCAGGGTAAAGCATTCCTAGCAAAAATGAAAGCAAAAATAGATTAGTTATACGTAAAAATTATTAAATACATCTTCGTGGCTGTGTAATTTGGATTACACAACTCACACTCATTACCATCCGCTGCCTCCTCGTTCCGGTCACGGCCACGCTTGCGCCAACAGTCAGTACGTCGCGCTGCTGCAGCTCCACCGCCCGTAGCAGGCGTTGGAACTGGTGGCAATTCCTTAATCGCTCTTGAACGTTCTACTGCTGGTTTGGTTGCCGATGGAGTTGTGTTAACTGCTGTTACCTTGGGAGCTGGCAACGGTGAAATTGCAGGTACCACTGTAGGTAATACTGCAGCAGCTACGGGAGCTGTTACTATCGGCGCTGGCGCTGGTAAAATGGTTAAGTCCTTCTCGGGCTCCAAAACTTTATTGGGCACACGATCGTACAATAAACTGCCATCTGGTGCTTTTGGAGGCTTGGGGAAATAGACCACATCGGGTTTTGGTATTTTATCCTTTGGTGTCAACACTAACCATTCGTGTGGTCCAATGCCCGGTGAGCCCAAGCGATTTGCGATTTTAGTAACGCTGCCACGTTCTCGCTTTTTCCTTTTTATCAGAAGAATTCTCTTTATATCAGCAGCGGTTTTATCATTTATTCGATTTGTAACTGATTTAATTTTATAAAAACAACAAGACACGTATATATATCATTAGAAATGAATTTTAAGACTACGGGAACTGTATGTATGTACGGTTGATTTAAGAAAACTTACATTCTTGTTTCACCAGTAGCGTGTTGATCGCGAACGACGTTTGACGTGCTGCCTTCTTGAATTTTATACAATTTCGACAGAGAACGCGTGCCAGACGCGTCATTGCATTTGTGTGTAGATAGAAGGCGGTGCGAGTTTTCATGATGGGCCGTGGTGAACCCGAGCTAATTGCGATACCATGCGCTTGATCGAAGTGGCGCGCTAGATGAGTTTTTAATTTAAATTCTTTGCCGCAATTGACCATCGGGCATCTAAGTGACAAAAACAAATTCGTGTAAGTATAAAGTGTTGAGCTAAGACTTGACTTAAGTACGTACTTGTGCATTTGGCGATTAGATAAATCGCTCACTTTTTCGGTGTCGATTACATCGACCACAACGGGGGCTTTCTTTTTAGGTTCAGCTTCGACTTCGAGCTTAGCCGCATTCCTTAAGCCACCATACTTCTTCCAATAGTCCCAACAATTTTGACAGAGACGACATATGCCGTGACCACTGGCCGTCCATGGATACCACTAAAGATAACAATAAGGAAATATGGTTTTTGCTTACAGTTGTATATTGTATGACTGCTTGTTTACCTGTGAAGATTTAACAGTTGAGCAAGATTCACATGGTTTGCCATTGTTAGAAAGATCAGCACCACCATTTGTTGTTCCATTATATATACTGGCACCTCCTTTTATTGAGATACCGCCGCTTCCACCTTTGTTTACCTGGTTATATTGCGGCACGTACACTTGTTTTAACTTTAGTTCCGCCTCAACAGCCTTCACGCGCTTCTGTTGCACATAACGATCGGTCGTCTTCCACATATAATAGTATTCAATTATCTGTTTTAGAGTTTTCCAAGGAAGCTAAAATAAAAAAAAATGTCAGCGTTTATTGCGAGAATTCTAATACGAAAAAAATGCACATCTAAAGTATAAAGAATAACTAAAGTTTAACCAAATTTGATAAATTCGTTTTTTTATGATTGAGAAAGAATTTAGTAGATATTGGATTCATAAAAAAAAATAATTATTGGAAATTATAAAAATCTTTAATCCGTACGAAAAACATGTGGAAAACAAGTAAATCAGTTTTAATTAGTTCGGGTGAAACCCCGAACTTCATTAACCCAGCGTAGGTAATCTTCAAATTTATTTACCATAATTTCATCTTCATTAAATGTATTTAAAAAAAAAGCATAATATACTTACAAAGTCCTGTCGAATGTCATTAAAATCTTTGCCATATTTGTCCAACGCCTCTTCGAATAGATTCGCCTCTGAGGCACTCCAATCTTCGATTTCGTCGCGGCAGAGTACTGGCCCAGTGGAAGGAACTAACGAACACATCGCCTCTTCAATAGAGTAATTGTGCTTGTGCAGCGTATCCATGGCATGGAACTGATAGATTAAATAAGTAGTTTTAACACAATAAAATTAACCGCTAGAACAGTAAAAATGCAATGAAAAAAAAAAAAATGTACCAGTGTTATGTCACGGCTAGCTGCTGCGGCTGACATATGCAAAGACGGCTGCTTCACCGAACTGCTGCAGTCCAGTGCGCGGGCGAATGTGCCTATCGAGCGCGACACCACCAAAAATTGGTCGATTTTGCGATCGTTTAGGTTATGCTGTGACGTCCACACCAATGTTTCGAGATCTTCTAACTTGCGTTCATCGCTGGAGACATCTTTAAGTTTGGCAGGAATTTCACTCTGATAGCGACTACCTACACGTATTTCACCCTTATCGGCGAGTAGCGTCTTCTGATTAGGATCGAAGACTAAGCAGTAGAAGAATGTATCCTAGATATGAAAGAATAAAAAAAAATGAGAGCTCATAACAATATTTATGAATGTTTAATGAAAATAAATTTCTACAGGCAGGACTAAGTAGTTAAGCGTACGAGGCGAAATTTACGACTCACGTCTTTACTGAGATAGCTTTGCAGGGACTCCGTTTCGTTTAGCAGCGTAACCGAGCATTTGCCACGAATTTGTGTGGCAGGCAGTGCCTCGACTTGGCGTGACAAAAACAGCTCACGATGTTTGATCTGGTAGCGTTGTTTAGCCGTAAGTGGTTCACCCTTCTCTGCAGATGCTGTACCGCCGCCCGGACAATGATGTACGGGACTGTTGAGTACCTCATCCAACGCTGCTACAAATGACAAAATATACACGCAAAACAGTTTAATTGAAAGTTATAGGTATACATACATACATATGTATGTATGTATGAATGTGTGTACATCATATTGAATTTATTTCTATATATGTATGTACATATACATATAATTCGATCAGTAGAAAAATACAACGAAGCATACGGATTATCATAAATCTAACTCACAACTGAAAAGTAAGAAACAACAAGAAAGTGCCAATTTGAAACTAAATTACCCACTAATACAAAATAAACTAAAATCAAAGTAAAGCGCTATGAAATGTGGAAAGTATAATTTTAGGCAATTTTTTTGCATAACAACATAAAAGCATACATACGGCATTATGGCACTTTCAACTTTAGTTAAATAATTCTTCTAAAAATTGTATGATACACTACTATGAAGTTGAGTGATTGAATTAGTTGGTACCTATCGAAGGATCTAGTACGGCTTGTGCGGCCTGCTCTTCGCCTACTGGTGTTCTAAGCCATGTTTTCTTCAGCTTCGTAGCCAGTGGGGAATCTTCAGCGGTTGCCACTATATTCGATGAGGATAAGGAGGAGGATTTAGTGAACATTTTTAAACGCATTTTATGTGCAAGGTAATTTAATTGTAATATGTATAAGGTTTATGTTAATTTTTAAGTAAGAAAATTGCTATTGCACTGCTAGCACAAGAAAATTAAAAACCAAACTATTTCCTATAATATAGAAAAAAAATACGTAAAGATTAGAAAGAAAATAGTATTTAGTGGAGAATAATATCTCGAGTCATTATCATAACCAAAAATAAATCAATTAAATAAATCAATTAAAAATTCAACAGTTGTACATGCAAGCAGCACCATTCTTCAAGCTAACAGTATCAGTCATTTAAAAGCTGGACATATAAGTTTTTGGGAATTTATACTCATAATATATATGTAGCTGTTAGGTAATTTAAAAACTGGGCACACCTATGTATGTTTTCTGGGCAACTTAACATCATCTAAAAACTTGGCATACCTTTTTTGGCTTTTTGGAAAATAGAATATTTACATTAGGGTGGTCCTTAAATGTATTAAGTACATTATTACATCAGATTTCATAAACGTCAACCCCCACATCGATGCAAATATAGTCAAAGATATCACACGGAAATTTTGGTCCCGATCGGAGACGGTTTAGGCGTGTCGCACAGGGGTCAAAGTTCAGATTCCTCTATGGAGACTCAAAAAATTAAAATTAATATTTTTTTCATCTAATACCCAAAATCGATACTACTAACGTCGAAGATGTCACATATAAATTTTGGTCCCGATTTGAGTAGGGTAAGGCGTAAAAAAAAATTGATTTATATTTTTTGAGTCTCCATAGGGGAATCTGAAATTTGATCCCTGTGCAACACGCCTTAACCGACTCCAATCGGGACCAAAATTATACGTGATATCTGGGCCTGGTGGAGTAGTGATTTTGGGTATTGGATGAAAAAAAAAATTTATTTAAATTTTTTGAGTCTCCATAGAGGAATCTGAACTTTGACCCCTGTGCGACACGCCTTAACCGTCTCCAATCGGGACTAAAATTTATATGTGATATCTTTGACCGTTGTATTAGCGACTGAGGTTGTGAGACTTAAAATTTCATTTTTAAGGGCCACCCTAATGTACATACATGTATGTACTTATGCATATCGTCCCGGTTCTGCGTTAACCTCGTATTGCTGTAGCGTCAACTCAGAGTAAATGTGTTCGAAAAAAGCTTATTTTCTTCCACTAATATACAAAAAACGAATTTTTTACTCAATATTTTTTTGTTCTACTAACGCTAGTGAGCGCACCCACATAACCCCAGGTAGCCAACTGCGGAGCGCACCTAATACGCGTTTTCGAAACGCTCCACAGTACGAGAAATGACGAAAAAGCTGGGCCATATTCCAAAAATCAAAGTTTTTCGACTGCTGCAAAACATGGTAATTTGTCAAGAGCGAGGTTCATTGCGTAGTGGATGAAAAGTACATATAGGGCACACTTATTTTTTGTATTCTCTTCACTAAAGCAGTTTGAACTTGCTAATCTCACTAGGGGGGTTTGTGCTGCTTTTCTCATTGACTCTCATTGCTTCGGAAATTTGATTTAAAAATAGTGGTTAAAGCACTTATTTATTTTTTGCGTTTGTTTGACACAAGTAAATATGTAAATATATCTAAAAATTAATTGTAAAAGCTGTTTTATAAGAATATTTTTTTATTTGGTTGTTGAAAAAGTTTTGATCGATAATAGCAGAAACAACGTACTTCAGGAACTCAAAAAGAAAGCAACCAGATTCGTCCAAATTCATGATTGAACAGCGCGATAAAATAATAACAGTGCTGCTTGTGTTGTGTGGGCTGAAAAAAGTGCTTCCTTGCATGCCTTCTAGAAGGGCTTATCCATTTACAATTTACCCGAATGCATAAATTTATATTATTTAGCATCACAAATGAATTTCAATAAACATTTTAAGCAAATACTTGAAAGATGTATGATTTTTATATATAGGGTATGGGTTGCCTTGTGATTTTTTCACATTTGAAACAATGAAAATTTCTTGGTACATAATTACTTGCGCGTCATTTTATATGGAGTTTTTGCTTTTCTTGAGAGCTGCATACTGGCCTTAAGAATTTTTTCCAAAAAAATTAACAATTTTTGACAGAGACCAAATAATTTGAAAAAAAAACAACCAAACCAGCTGCTGTTTAATACGCCTTGATTTAACTTATTAATTAGTTGATTTCAACTTTTGAAAAAGGTGGGAGCTCTCTTATCCTATATGTTAAGCCGCACCATAACCTATATCGGGCCCTAACCGCCAAAATAACGTAAGCGACATTTTTTTCAAAATTTTATTTTTGATGCAGAAATATTCCTAGAGTATCTAGACACATTTCTGCATCAAAAAGAAAATTTTGAAAAAAATGTCGCTTACGTTATTTTGGCGGTTAGGGCTCGATATGTGTGCCAAGTTTTATTCAAATACGTCCAGTCGTTTAAGCTTGAAAGAGCAACAAACATACTCACACAGAGTGCATTTCAAAACGTCAAAATACAAAGCATCAGTCTCTTTTACTTCTAAACCGCACTCGAAGAAAAAGCCTAAAATTAAATCGGACTTAATCCGAATCTTAACTGCAGTTGATCCGCGTCAACGGCTGCCGTCAATTTATGCTTTAAGCTAGCGATATATAAACCAGGAACGGAAACTAATCACTTTTTTTTTTCTAATTTGAAGGAAGTATAAGTTCGGGCGAAACCAAATTTTATATAACCGGTGTAGGTATCAAATATCGTCGTTTCAACTTTCTCTAAACTATCTAAGTGTATGTATAACAGTATTTATTGTTAACAGCTTGTTGTAAGTATTAACTTGAAGAAAATGAGCGTTCTCAGTTATTGAAATATCGAAGTTTTCTTATATCCGTGTTTCAGTAAATTACCGTTATACGGGAGGTGGGCGTGGTTATCGCCCGATTTCAAAGATGTTCACCAGATTTCTTAGCTGGACCCTAAGCAGGGCTCGTACCGAGTTTGGTAAGGATTTGTAAGCGGAGATATAGTATTTAATCATAAGTGGGCGGGTCACGCCCATTTTTCAAAAATTTCATAATAATAGTATTTTCCACCAAAATTCTACTATACACACTAATTTTCAACAATTTCGATGCAATATTTACTGAAATATCGTAGTTTTTGCATTTTTAAGACTTCAAAAAAAAAACGATAAGGTTATCTATACGTCGGAATATATATATTTTTTTATGTATGTTACCGCATAACTTTGGACCACGTTAGCCGCTTTCTATAATTCTTTTCTTAAAGGTGGTACCTCACAGGTGGCCCCACACTAATTTTGTTTAGATCCGATCATAGAATTTTGCTGCACAGTGTAATTATTATCTCTGAGCGAAAAAAAAAAATCATAAAACAATCATTATTTGTGATAAAAAATAACAAGTAATTTTAAAGCAAAACACAAAACCGACTGCAATTCTCATATAAAAATTTAAAATTATCGTTAATTTCTTCATGATCCGGTGATCGCATTTAAACTAAATTAATATGGGACACACAATGCCCGGCATCTTTCGCGGGATAAGCCCGTTTAGTTTTAACCCTGATAAATTCATCATAGACCAAGGTATTCACTAGATGTCAAATCTTAGAAAAGACCCGCGAGAAGCGAATCGATGCCACACCATGTAAGTATTTGTCGATTGCAAAACCTTTATGCCGCGTAATTTATTATACCTGTGAAACTTAATACCGATGTGCAAAATTACGTTTAGCAACACCACTATCTCCGTCAAAGTTAGGAAAGACCTCTTCGAGCCATATGATATTAAATGAGATTTCGGACAGCGCGACTCCCTTCGTGCGATTTCTTTAATCTGCTAGTGCTTGCTACAATGAAAGCCTGTGCATTTTTAAGTGAGTTAATATACATATGTATATTGCTAATCAAAATCTTTTGCTTTCAAGGTTTCAATTCAAATTTTTTATGTATTGAATATTTAAGAATAATTTCATATGTCTCCATAAAATTTTATGTGCAAACAAAGCTGTGTTTACCGGGAGAAAAAGTCATGTTGAAGTTCATTGCAGATGTGCAAGTACAATTGTGATTGGCGATCGTTTTGGACTCTATATAACAGAATGGGAATTTCATTTTTAGCAAGCCCCACTCGGTCCTGGAAATTTTGGAATTAAAAATTTAATTTTAAATTTTCCTTTTCAATAACAACATAATTGAACATCTATACCTATTTGCTGCCGAAACAGTTTATAAAGCAAAAAATCCATGTTGTTCGGTTCTACACTTACCGGATTGACTCGGTTTACAAACTAAGACCAAGGCCCATCACTACAGCAGTCTGTTCCGTACGCTACTGGTCCGTGCCGGCACAGAGCAAAACCACGGACCATCGGTACGTTGTAGCAACTACAATAACTGCCGCCACTTAAAAAGCATGTTCGCGTCTTCTTGTAGCCAACGCTGACGCAAAGAACAACGCAACCACCATTGGTAACAACTACGGCAAGACCGCCCAGTCCAAGACCAGCACCGCAGGCACAGCTAGCATCATTTGCAGCGCGCCAGTAATTACTCCGTCTTGCCGTGCGTAACTATCTCCAGGCCATAGTCGATAAAGTTATAGCAGTTCAATTGCAACGGGCTACAAACGAAGATCGCGTAGATAGTCTGGTTTATGAGACGCAATAAAATCTTAGTCGAGGCGATCCAGGGTACCAAACTGCTCGAGCCTTCAGAATCCGGACGAGTTTAACGTTTTCCGAGGTGTCGGCCTTATATTTTATAAAGCGGTTCAATACCGGCTCAATATCCCACATCTCCACGTGCTGCACTGTAGTCGCGACAGACCAGGCGAGAGATTTTATCACATCCGAAAACCGTACATTCATGAGCAAGTGGAAGGCCAACTGGGACGGTTTTACGGAATACACCGACCGCAAATTCAACGCTCTTGCACAACCATCCTGCAAGCCGCTTAGCTGAGCGCAATATCCACAGGATCATCAACGCTTCATACGACTGTTTTTATACACGGAAACTTTTGTCAACGCGATTTTTCACATTCCCTTTTGGTGTTGCTCGTGTCATTTACACACGGCGATTTGTGTGTATGCAATTGTTGTTGTCAGCTATGAACAGCGGTTCAATTTACACAGGCGAACGAGAGCACAAAGCGTGTTGCCCGAGCACGAGCAACTCCGTGCCCCTCTACTTTCCTCGTCACGCTCTCTCCTACAAACGTCGAGTTGCGGCAACTACTACCTACCACTCACCGCTCACTACGCTACCAGCCGATAGGACTCACAGACGAACATGACGGCGTCGTCAGCCAAGCTAATCCAGGGGATGCTCGTATTGGGGATCTCACCAGGGATCAATGAACTTAAGATCTTAAATCTCTCCAGCGAAGCTAGCAAACTATGGATGACAGTTAAGTCTGTCTCCAATCAGCCGAAGCGTAAGGACAGTGTTGCCCTTACGTTTGGCGCCACTGAAACGTCGGATGTATGCGCGCTTCTTAAGCCTCCAATTTATTACACACCTAGAGAGAGAAAAGTTCCGGCGTATAGTTCTACGTAAAGCACACACTCCGCCCGAGACACAGCAACGTGCTTTATAACGGAAGAAACGCAGGCAGGTGGTATGCCCACCCCAACACTATTTAATACGTGTGTCAAGTAAGCACTACACTTTTCGAAATTGGAAAAGTTAACTACGGCATTAACATTAACTACAAGTTTTTGTTGTAAATTTGATGTGGAAAGAAAAAATGTATAGCTCTCATTTTTTTTTAAATATGGTATGTAGTGCTAACTTTACAACATACACCTAGTCGATAGAATTGGGATATCCAATATGTTGTTGTGAAAAGAAAAAATTTGTAGCTTTCGTTTTATGGAAAAATTGAGTTGACCCTTTTTCGAACAAAATTTGGTATGTAGTGCTAACTTGACACCATGCACCATTGACGACAGAATTGAGATATTGAAAAGGTCTCCCTAGATCGTGTGGGATATCTGTCAAAAAAGCTGAAACTAACTTTAGAGTTGACTTTATTTTGACTTCATTTAAAAATAAATGACTGATTCAATAATCTCAACTTAGCCACAATAGTATTAATAGAATAGATCACTTGAATCTAGTTTCATTAATATTTTTTCACTATTGATTCTATATCTGAAATTTAGTACAATCTGAAGCATATTTTTAAGAGGTCTTTAGTTTTAAAAAATAGAAGAGTCCTAGAATTTCAAATTTATTTCTCATTTTGGTTTTACATTTTCTATGGCTGCTGGAATGTAAAGAGCAAATGAAATCATTTTTCTCAGAGAGGAAACGCTGCACATCCATCGTTTTTTTATCTTAAAAATTTACTTCCATAAAAACCGAAAGAATTATTTTATTAAATTCGTCAAATCTGGCGGCTGCTTACAAAGAACAAAAATAAAGAATTATACCAACAAACATTTTTCACCCAGATAAAAATATGTTTTTTTTTTTTTTTAATCTGGGATAGACCATCTTTTCTAAAATCCGGGCCAAGTATTTAGAAAAAAAAAAAAAATATTCAATTGGGTAAAAAATTTGCTTTTCCGGGCATTTTTGAATAAAATCAGTCGAAAATGTGCAGCGCTGGACTAGAATGACGACTGTTTACATTATTCCAGTTATGTAGAAGCCTGTGAAATGAATATCACACTGACCATGAATTAAAGATAAACGTAGTAAGGCTGGTTTTCACTATGTCAAATTAAAGGGCATTTGTCGTCAAATAAGTGAAAACGCATTGTCAAATGGAACTGAAAAACGGTATATCAATTGATTTAGATCAGAATAGGTCTTCAGTTGTGTACATGTGCTGCTAAATAGGCTATCTGTCCGTTTTTGGCACATAATATAATCGGTAAAGGTATGAAAAAAGAAGATAGAGTTGTGTCAAAATAGGTTGTCAAAATATGATATAGTAAAAATCAGCCGTTGTTGTTTCGCAGCGATTTGAAATCGATACGAATTTTATATTTACATAAACGGCTGATAAAACATTGCTGAAGCTTATTTTATATTTCGTTGTTGTTGTTGTTGTAGCGGCTACTAAGCCCCGTTCGGGGCGGTTCATTCATAAACGTTGTCGTCTATTTCAGCTAGGGGGAGGCCCAGGAAGTGTGCTACTTCCAAATGGGCTGTCCATGGGGACAGGGGCGTTAGCTGAGTGGGGTTCTCAGGGCATGTAAAGAGGTGCCGGGAGTCATGTGGCGACTCTCCACATGCCGGGCATTGGTTGGGCACATCCTCGTTGATTCTGCTCAGGTAGCTGTTGAGCCTGCTGCAATAGCCAGAGCGAAGTTGGGCTATTGTAGTGCAGGTCTCCCGAGGCAGACAAAGTTCTGTCCCGTCCACTTCCGGCGGTTGTGTGCCAAGAACGGCATTCACAGGGCGGGAGTCTACATAACTTGAGACTGATTCCCCGTGAATGCCGTTCAGGGCCTGTCGGTAAGTTGACGGGCCCAGAGGTTGTTTGATATACCTCTGGACTTCGTCTGTCAGTTCGTAAAGATGCCTCCTGACGTGCCGTGGCGAGGGCTCTTCCGCGAGCAGTTGCCCGCTGGGATGGCCACGTCTGTGGCTCCCAGCGAGGAACTGCTTGCAGAGCATTATGTTATGGTCCTTTACAGGGAGCATCTGGGCCTCGTCATGGAGGTGGTGCTGAGGCGTCATCAGGAGGCATCCTGTCGCAGTTCGTAATGCCGTGTTTTGGCAGGTCTGCAGCTTCATCCACTGCGTCCTGCTAGTCCCCGGCGACCATACGGGCGCTGCGTAGTTTAGAACCGGCCGGCCGATTGCCTTGTATGTTATCAACAACGTTTCTTTATCTTTGCCCCAAGTGCTGCCGGCCAGCGACTTGAGGAAATTGTTGCGGCTCTGTACTTTGTTGGCAATTGCGGTTGTATGCGCCGAGAAGGAGAGCAGACTGTCGAAGGTAACTCCGAGGATTTTCGGGTTATTCACCGTCGGTATTGTTACGTGAATACCCAGGGGCAGTCTGACCTCCTTCGTCCAGGTGGTGAAAAGGGTTGCCGAGGATTTCGCAGGGGATAGGGCAAGGCTCCTTGCAGTGAAGAAGCGAGAAAGTTCGGAGAGGTAACCGTTTACTTTTGAGCACAAGTCATCAATTCCATTCCCAGACGCCATGATCGAACAATCGTCAGCATACGAGACTATATTAACACCCTCTGGTGGCTGAGGAAGCTTTGATATGTAATAATTAAACAGTAGCGGTGACAGGACACCACCCTGTAGTACCCCCTGTTTAATTTTACGTGGCTTGCTAGTTTTGTCTCTGAAGATTACTGACGAGTGTCGACCACTCGGGTAATTCGCCGACCACCGTTTGAGTCCCTGTGGGAGTGAGGAGACCTCAATATCTTCTAGTAGCGTTGAATGAATGACAGTGTCGAACGCCTTGGACAGGTCCAACGCTACTAGAATTGTTCTCTCACAGGGGCGGTTTCGGTTTATGCCACGAGTTATCTGAGTGTTTATGGCGTTAAGTGCTGTTGTTGTACTATGCACTTTACGGAACCAATGTTGATGCTTCGCTGGGGTCAGGTGGTTCGTGAAGTACGGGAGCAGCAGGGCCTCGAGTGTCTATCGGGCGATAATACTCTCCTTTGTTGGCTGGTTTCCCCGGCTTGAGCAGTGGGACCACTCTCCCCATTTTCCAGATGTCTGGAATGACGAGAGTGGCCATAGACAGGTTGAGGAGCTCCGTTAGGTATGCTACTCCCGCAGGACCCAAATTTTTCAGCATCAACATGCATATTCCGTCGGGTCCAATGGCTTTGGAGGCTTTCGCCTTCCCGATGGCTACCCTTGCCTCACCGCTGGGCAAAACAAGAGGCGCACTAGGTTTTGGCATTTTGTGCAGCCTTCTGGTCAATCGACGTTTGGCTTTATCCACCGGAGGATGCAGAATGAACTGCCGGCTAAAATAGCTCCCGCATCTCTCCGGGTCCGACGAAGCGTGGTCACCAAAGTCTATCTCGACTCTGTCGTCGCGCTTCGTCGGATTGGACAACGACCTCACGGTTGGCCAAAGCTTGCTCACACCAGAGGCGAAGTTGCAGGTCTTCAGATGCTTTTTCCATTTTATATTTCGTCGGCCGCTGTGGTGTAGTGGTAAGCAGTGCGCGCTTCCACTCCACAATGCCTGGGTTCAAACCCTGGTCAAAGCAACATTGCAAAAAAATATAGAAAAAAGGTTTTTTCTTAACAGCGGTCGTCCCTCGGTAGGCAATGGCAAGTATTTCGAGTGTATTTCTGCCATGAAAAACAGCTTCTCATAAAAATACAATCGCCGTTCGGAGTCGGCGTAAAACTGTAGGTCAGTCCGCTTTGTGTGACAACATCAAGGCGCACGCCACAAATCGGAGGAGAAGCTCGGCCAAACACTAGCATATGTGTAAGCGCCAATCTATTATTATTATATAATACATTAAATCTTTTTTATGAGTAATTCTAAAATCCAGTAACTGCTAGTACTTATTTTCGTAAATCAGTTCACTCTATGAAGTTCCGAAAGCACTGACATGCCAGTGGATTTTCCATCTATACTATGTCAGTTATACTTTCATGCCAGCACCGGGATGAAAACTAGAACGACATTCCAGTTACTGGCATGCACTTTTCACTGGAATGAGTTCATGTCAGTGCCTGTTTACGTTATGCCAGTAACTGGAATGGCTTACTGAACTGACATGCTACTGGTATAATGTAAACGGATAGAGAAGCAAATCAAATAAGAAAATGCAGTATTTCCTTCATACGATGCAGAGCAACAGCTACCAGTATTCATATTTGTAATTTTACTCAAAATAGCTCGCCTGTAAAATGCTGTGTCCTTCAATTCCTATTTAGCGTTTTTTGATGTTTAAAAAGCGACTGCTGTTCTACATATGTTTTCTATGTGATAGTTGGTACTAGGGCATTCAATCCCGGAATCCAGAATCCCTATCCCGAAATGCCGGGATTACAGCTCTGGGGTCCCGAGATTTTTACTAATTACATAAGCAGGCAAATTCTAGAGTCCAATACATACATTTGACATGAAAACAGACTTACAGCCAGTTTCACCAAACTCATTTAAGTGGAAATTAACTTTAATTTAATTTTTTGTTTAATTCTCACTTAAATTATTTTCAGTATCAATAAGCTATTTATTTAAGTGAGTAAACTGTGGTTGTAAAACAGACTAGGCCAGCGAAAGCTTTCATTTGTACTGAGAGCTTTTGAAAGCTTTGGCACGCTGTGTTGTAAAAGCAGGGCTGGTATACAAGTAAGCAGCAGATACACAATGATCAGGTGATTTCACGCGTAACACCTCTGAGTGTGGTTATTCTGATTTAATTTTTATTTAAGCGAAGGGCATAGGTCACTTAAATCAATATTAAAAACAAATTATAATGAATTGGTGAAACCAAAAATTCGAAAATCAAAGTAATTTTCACTTAAATGAATCTGGTGAAAATGCCTGTCAGTCACTTACAATCGGAAGTGAATTTCAGAACCTGCCTAAATAACTTCACATTTTGCGCAAGAGTATTTTTTACAATTAATATAAATATGTATTTAAGAACACTATGCAAATCCCAGAAGATAATTTAGGTAGGCCTTGTTAAGTAAAGTCATTCTAAGAGGCCTACCCAAGAAGGGCTGAAAAAAGTGCTTTCTTACATGCCTTCTAGTTGGGCTTATCCATGTACATTTCACGCGAATGCATAAATTTATATTATTTAGTATAACAAATGAATTTCAACAAACATTTTAAGTTGCAATAACACATGTTTGATATAAACCGCAAGCAAAAATACTTCAAAGGTGTACGATTTTTATAAATTAAAGAAGCAACTTTAAAACAACTCCCCCAAAAGCCCTTCTGAAGTATGTCCTATAAAAGCCCTTTGGAGGGCCTTCCATGGGTAGCGAAAGAAGCCCTTCAATTTGTGCCACTCCATACAAAAAAGAAAGGACAAAGGAATGTAGAGTGGAAGGCCTCTTGACTTTCAGGAAGGCCTTTCGGAAGAGCTTTTAACTCCCAAAATTATCTACTGGGATATTCTAAAATTAAATTACGGACGCTATTACTAAGTTGTATTGCTGAGAACGGCGAGCCTACTGCAAAATGCAAAAATTTATATAAAGTCAAAATCCCGAAAAATCCTGGAGTCCGGGATAACAAATATTTGCATATCGAAATCCCGGGATTGTTAAAATGCTTCGGTATTGAATGCCCTAGTTGGTACATATTAGAGATGGGCGCGGGATAGCGGGACCGGCGGGACCCACAATACTGATTTAAAATTGACCGGGATGGGCGGTATCGGGGGGATCTGTAAAAATATGGCGGGCGGAACGGGACCAAAATCCTTTCCCGACATTCCCGATACAACCGCAACCCCCGCAAATTCACAAAATCTTCCTTAAAAACGATGTTTGAAATTTGCACTCTTAACGTTTTATTGAGACGAAAACGAACAGCAAAGCAAAACAAAATAATCGGGAGATGCCAGATCTTTCATTATTATTTAAAACTAATTTTAAAGATATGAACATTTTTGTCAACCTTCGATCGGATTGCAAACCACGCCACACACGTTGAAATCTCAACCGATCGTTTCAATTTGTTGTCGGTTTGTACCCTGCTTTAGAGATAGATATCGGGACCAACGGGACCTGCGGTACAATTCTGAAAAACGTCGGGATAGGCGGGTTCGGGACATAAAAATCCAATTTCAGGGTGGGCCGGATCGGGATTACAAATGTAGTCCCGTGCCCATCTCTAGTACATACTCTCTGCTAAATGTTTAATCATAATTTAAATAACCTCCTCAGCTCTACCATCATTAACTAACGATTACCATGATGCGAAAGTAGCGTTAATACAACAGCTGTTTACATGCTACTTCTTTCATTTTACACAAGCAAGTAATAAATTTTTGCATAGATTTAATTTAATTGCTCTAATTTAAATTTCATAGAAGTAGTAACTCCTTGCAGGACATTCAAAGCGATTCTCGGAATTTAAGTTACTGGATATGTTTTTATTGGAGAATACATGAACAGAGCTCATCAGGGCTGCCAACTATGCATAGCTATGAGGTGCCATATTGAGGATAAAAAAATGCCACATGTGCCAAATAGAAAAATAAAATTGCCAACAAACCAAGGCACTACCACACGCAAGCGTGAGCTGGAAATTATAGTTGGGCAATTCATCTAAATACGTAAATGCCTCGTAACCAACGCAACTGGCCGACTTCCCCTGCTTGAAAATTTCGCTTGCGTATACTGTTTTTCTCGCAAGCGAGATATGTAGTTATGTTAACTGGCCAGTTGAAAGCATACTTTCTTCATGAACTTTCAAAGACATTCATATTTTAAAATATCTTAAGTTCGGCACCACAATTTATTACACCGTGCGACAGTCTACCAGCCTGGACATTTTTTCCGTGATGCCGTATTAACAAATTTACCGTTTAGTAACGTGTTTCCGCTATATCGCATGCCGCCATTTTATGTTATCGTCCGGATCTCTAATAAGTACAACAACGCTACACTTTCTGTACCTATTCTTGTGATTTCATTAACCACTTTTCTTCAGAATCGAGCTATTTTCAAAATATGATTAACAGAATACAATGAAAGGCTGTTAAATAAAAAGTGCACCTGTTTAAGTGAAGCAGAGGGTATATACATTCATAGTGTTATGTAAGTACATTCATACATAGGTACATAACATTGCATGTGCATATACATATATACAAACAGTCTACTTTTTATATGAAGTAATGAGGTAATGTATTTGGAGCGTATGGTCATACCAACGTACATATGTATAGCACCCCCATTCCATTTCAAAGTGATATTGCTTGCCACTTATGTATGTTTCACTTTTTATTTTTAAGAATTTTCAATTAAAATACAGTTCATTCTCTAACAATAATCATATAAACCCAAGTTTTACACTTTTTAAAAGACCGCAAAAAAGTGCAACCAATTTTCTCCTAAATTTCGAACTTTTTTCGTAGAAGTGCTAGAATTTTTTGAGATAGTCTCAAAACGCTTAAGATTACCGTTGATTTTTTAGAATTTTCTTGTCGTATTTGCTTCCATATAACGAATAAACATAATTTATTTTTATATGGAAGAAACACGCAACACCTCAGCGAAAAAAAATCTTAATTTTCAACGGTAATTTTTAGCCACTTGAAACTTCTCCATTATGAGACTAAAATTGAATGGGCTGAAACCGTATACTTAAAAAAATGCCAGCACTTCTGAGAAAAAGTTTCATATTTTGTAGTCTTTTTAAAAAGTTGTAAACTTTGGTTTATATGAATGAGTTTTGTTAGATTGAAAATTCCTAAAGAAGAAAGAATAAACATGAGTGGCAAACAACATCACTTTGAAATGGGGGCCCCATTGTATTGGCCAATACTGTATGTACATATGCACTTCTGTATTATTTGCGAATTCAGGCGTCTACGTTTGCATTTGTGTAAGGTGCTATAAATAGTCTGGTACTTTAAAAATTAAACATTTAATGTATGTATGTATACATATGTATGTAAAAATATGTATGCATGGCCATAACGAAATTATTTGGACATAACTGACCAAGAACCTGAAAGCATAATATCAAATAGCACGCCCTTTAATTTTCTAATATTATGTAATTTATTATTTTAATTATCTTTATTTTACTAATACGCAAAATTTAATTCCTAAAGATTTGCTACAAAAATCCATCCTTCAAAATATGTATGTAGCTACTTACAAATGTATATTACAATGTACAAATCTACATACATACATACATACATACATACATATGTATGTACATTACTTTAAAAACAAAACGACCAAAAAGGTGGAAAGGGGGAACGGAAATGGATTACCACCAACAGAACCTACAAACAAATTTACGAATGATAGCCGAAAAAAGAGGAAGCGCAATGTGATGCAATGGCGTTGAATTGAATGGGGTGGATAGGAAAGCTGATTATAGAATGAGTTGGGGTTTGGTGCTTCGCTCAGCAAAGATGTCTGGAGTTGTTGGCTAGCGCAGTGGAAATGGAAAACGGTGGCGATGGCACTGGGAGTAAGCGCAAACACACTGGCACACGCACAAATGAAAATCCATGAACGCGAAGGCATCGCGAACTTTAGAGTCGAGCACTGTTCACTGTACAACTGAGGCGGCAACCAGTGCGCGTTTGTGGCATTTGCCACCCCCGCATGCGGCTGCTCGAACAGGCCTCGTGTGACGCTTTTTTTGCGCAGTCAAACGATTGAAAAGAAATGTATACGTATGCAGGTACTACGGCCGATAGGTTAAGGATGCGTGGGTTTGTATGTAGGTATATACTTATGTATGTGTGTTGCACGTACTTATGTATGTACATACATATATGTGTCGGAAAGTTTGTACAAAGTTTGTGGTAGTAAATTTTGATTAGTTTTAAAGATGACAAATAAAAAAAGTGTTAAATAGTTGGAATGTAACCAATTTTGCGGTTAGCAAACTTATTAAAATTTATTTTCCTTTTTGATGCATTTTCAGTTTATGCTGCCTGCCTTATCTGTGTACTGTACTTCCCATTAGTGTAATGTTAAAACGTACTATTATCCCATTTTTCAAATGTCTATAGCAAGTCGTGTCCAAATCCGCGAAATAATGGCATGCGGTGTGCGAAAGTGGAGTACTAGTTGGGTGTGTTGCGTGCGGCCCACACTGCTTAGCTTACTTTTAAAAGCTGTTTTATAGGTATGTGCATACATACATACATACATATGTATGTATGTATGTTTTGTCCCGAAAATTCATATGATCTGAGGTTGTTGGACTGGACGAAGTTTAGTCGATGTTTAGTAAATTTTGTTGTATTGCAATCAGAATTTTGCTACGCAAACACACGCATACAATTGTGTGTTTGTAAATACTTATGGAGATATTCATGTAGCCGTACTTTTGGAAAATAGTACATGTAGATGGGTTTCTACAGCAGCCATTAGCCTGAATTTCGTTCGTTCATAGTACACATCCACCCACCTTGAATATCGACCGACCGATAGTGTACACCTAGCATTGACGCAATACATATGTACAACTGTATATACATACATATTTATTTAAGTGTGTAAGTATTCATATATGATGCTACTCCAACGAATATTTTCAGGCTTATTCGCACCCACCATTTGGCCACCAAATGTAGGCTCTTCTCATCCAGTCCCTATTAGAATCCAACACCATCCCTAACGGTATCGAAGTACACCTACCTACCATACAAAGCAGCCTAAAACGGGTAGTTTAGACAGAGTTACGCAGCGCAGCCACTCGACAGTTATGTTTTTATGTATGTAAATATTTTGTAGTATACTGTGCAAGGTAGCATGTTTGAATAAATGTAAGTGGTGGAGCCCTCTCAGCCTCAGCAGCAGCCTCGGTCGCAGCCTTAGCCTCTGCAACTGTTATTGCTGCTACTTGCTGACGTTATTGCTGAATATTGTTGTTGCTTTTGTTTGTTATTCGTTGCTCTGCTGTTGTCGGTTGGCTGGCTGACTGAGTGACTGGTTGGTTGGCTGGTTAGCTGAGACCTCCTGTCTTGTATTAGGCATCGATGCAGATGCGGATATTCAGTGCGCTGTTGCTGGCCTTATTGTACGCCTGTTGTTTTTGCCGTTGCTGAAACTGTTGCCGGTTATACACTATGGGTAATACGCTGGCTAGCGTAGACAATGCCACTAGTTTCTGGTTGCAAATCATACACATAAATATATGTACATATGTATGTATGTATGTGCAATACCATTGCATTTCCGAATGTGAAATACTCGACCCGTTGCGGTGTGTTTCCATGTATTTGTATATTTGTTGGGTCCCACATTTATGTACATACATACATGCATACATACATATGTGCTGACGTATGGTCGGCGCTGTACCTGCATTCAAAGTGTGACAACCCTGTGAAGCAATACCTTCGACGTTCTCATTAGCTTTCATATTAGATTTTAATGAAAAGAAAATGGCAAACCATAGCAGGAACAAATATTTGTGAGCAAGGCGACGCGTAAAATTTTTTTAACAACTCAAACTCTGGCTAGCTTATTTATTGGTTAGACCGATATTTATAATTAAAAAGAAAATTGGGACAGATTAATATTGGCTAAGGCACTAAATTGTCCAAATGAAATCAATACAAGTCAGAATCTTTACAAGATAAGGAATAACATTAACAGAAGGTATGGTAAGCTTGCTCTACATACATACCTATGTACATATGTACGTACACATATGTATGAAAAGTTTTCCAATAAAGGCCGCTTTCCCAATGTCTTCATTCGCATTATGTAAGCAATAATGTTCCTGGAACTGGAACCAAAAATATGCAAAATTTACTTTCCCACAACAGTAGAGACCACGTTACTGGAACAAGCCAAATTTATGCACATCTGGCCAGAGACTGTCTCTCCAGGACCCCCGGCACCCACGGTATTAATTTTAAAATCGACGGGATGGGCGCTTTCGGGAAGATCTTCCAAAATTTCAGAAAATCATCCTTAACAGAATACCGAGAAGATGCCAGATTTTTCAGTATGACGAACGTAAAATAATCGAGAAATGGATATTGAAGTACATGTATTGTTTAAAATTAATTTTAAAGCCATGTGAATTTTATTTAGTCATAGATATCGAGATGCACGGATGAATCTTAAAAGACGTCGCGATAAGCAGGTTCAGGACCGAAAAATTTAATGTCGGGATGGGCGGGATCTGTGATGTAGTGGTAAGCAGTGCGCGCTTCCACTCCACAGCGCCTGGGTTCAAACCCTGGTCAAAGCAACATCGCAAAAAGTTTTCGAAAAAAGGTTTTTTCTTAACATCGGTCGCCTTTCGGCAGGCAATTGCAAACCTCCGAGTGTATTTCTGCCATGAAAAACATAAAAATACAATCGCCGTTCGGAGTCGGCGTTAAACTGTAGGTACCTCCACTTTGTGTGAAAACATCAAGGCGCACGCCACAAATCGGAGGAGAAGCTCGGCCAAACACTAACATATGTGTAAGCGCCAATCTATTATTATTATTATGGGCGGGATCAGGATTGCAAAAAAAAATTCTTTGTTGAATATGTATGCTGTTACAACAACAAAGTCAAACTTGCGCTACCTAATTGAAAACTAGCATTTAACCGTGGTTGCGCACATTTGGCTTACAATATGCTGAGGTTCAGACATGAAAGAGACTGATGCTTTGTATTTTGACGTTTTGGAATGCACCCCTTGTTTTATTTAGTATACTTGGGTGCACTTCCCTACCAGTCTCGGCATCCTTTAACCTGATTTCCAGTTGTTAATGCTGCTTGGCTGACTGATATCATATTAAGAGTGTACTAAAATTCGGATCCTTCATTTATAGTTGATTACCGCTCGTTCAGAAATTATTAGCCTACAGTGCTTAATAGAGGATAACGTTAATAGCAATAGTAGTTTCTCAACGGGATCACTCTGCTTAGATTCGACATTTCGTTAACGTACGGAATGACTCAGGTTGTGCCCGACCAAGGGCTGTTGTTTCGGCGATCTACCCCTGTTTAGGTCGGCGAAATCCATCAAACGTTATTCGATGGACGACAACGTTGACGAATGAACCGACCCGAGCGGGGCTTTGCAGCCGCTATGACAACAACAACAAGTACCCAAGCTTCGATGACATTGTGCATGTTTCACTAAGCAAGCATAAGGTGCAATCCCGTATTCCTCGGACTCGGACTAGTAAAACTGTCAAAAAATGAAAATTCGGTCAGAGCTAGAGAATAACATTGAAAAGTACGGGATCGCTTTCTAGTAAAAAATGGTAACTTCTGTCAACTTCAACATAACCTCCAAATTTTGGTTGTAAATTTTTGCTTATTTTGTATGTAGACACACTCAGCTCACACATGTAAATAACCAAAAATACTTTCAAATTCATTAGAATTCACTTAAACAAGTAATTAAATACTTTTCAACATGAATTAGCAGAGTGCACTTTTCTTTTGTTTACAATTTGGTTGCCAAACACAATTTACCAGAATTTACCAGCAAAACATTCTCGGACTAAAACTGGTAACTTCTGACACCGTATTTACTCTCTTTTTTGCCCTCTAAATAGTCAGAGAACCAAGTACGGGATCGATTTCCAGTAAAATCTGACCGATTCTGACTAGTTCGGACTAGTACGGGATCGCAACTATAAAATGCCTCTGTAGCTTTATTCGAGCGTTTTCATTGATCCTAGAAACTTATATTGACCACAAAAGGAAAGAAGTCATATTCTTACGGTAATTCCTTTGGGAAAACTAAATGCTTGACGCAGGACCTCTTACAATTTTTCTGAACGGCATTCACAGGGAATCAGTCTCAAGTTATGTAGACTCCCGCCCTGTGAATGCCGTTCTAGGCACACAACCGCACACAATAGCCCAACTTCGCTCTGGCTATTGCAGCAGGCTAAACTCATACCTGAGCAGAATTAATGAAGATGTCCAATGTCCGGCATGTGGAGAGTCGTCACATGACTCTCGGCACCTCTTCACATGCTCCGAGAATCCCACCCAGCTAACGCCCCTGCCCTTATGGACAGACCCTGTCGAAGTTGCGCACTTCCTGGGCCTCCCCCTAGCTGAAATTGACGACAACGTTGATGGATGAACCGCCCCGAACGGGGCTTAGGAGCCGCTACAACAACAAAAACAACAATTTTCCTAGAGAAGGGAGATTCATAGAGGATCATTACTATACCAAATACTAAAATTTGAGTCTTATGCGGGCCGCATTGCGCGTTTGTTTTTTTTTGTTGTCTTATTAGACGAGGTCTAATATATATATGTACATATAAAATAGCTCGATCGTCCTACCATTTGATTACTCAAATACGTAATAAATAAATAAATAAGGAGCCCTATTTAAATGCATGTTTGTATTTTCATCAGCCGTATTGAAAATGTGCAAATTTTGCATGGATTGTTTCGTATTATAGGAAATTTTTATATTGTCTTGACGGTAAAAAAATTAAACAGCTTTAAATATAATAGCAAATGATAATGTGATAAAAACCCTCGCAGAACGAGATTAGCATGTGCTATTATTGAAAGTTCAAGTTGTGGGCTCATAGCATAATATTTAATAGCAAACATTTGTTTAGTATTCTTTAAAATAAATATAAAATGTAAAAAGTAGTGTTTAAGGAAGATAGGGAAAATGTTCTCTATGAATGCTGTACTCTACTTAGTATGTGACAATAATTAGGTTAGGAATGTACATTTAACAGAATTGATTAACTTACGTTGATGTTTATCGGCCAGTTGCACCAGTGGATTTGGCAAATCGCGCCTTCTATAAAAGCACATAACTTTCGCCTCCACATTGCCGGATTGGTTTTTATTTAGCTCTTCTATGCGTCGTATTAAAAACGGACTATTTGGATTTGTCTCTACATAGACATAGTCTGAAATATAAAAGAAAAATAAATATAATTGATGGCATAAATCGAACAAATGTTAGGTAATAACATAAGACCACATGTGTGTCCTTTGAATCAGAATGCACTTGCTGCTGCTGTTGAAGAAATATTTATGTTACTCTCGTGTGGGGACACGTATAAATTGCAATTATGATCTTAATAAACCATATTGTAACTGGCGTTTTTGTATGTTTAATTTGAATTTTATTGTACATTACTTCGCAAAAGAGAGGATTTCTGAAGATGAAGATGCGATTGAACTGCAATACTGAGGAGCACATCTATCTAAAGCCCTCACCTTTCGTTACATAGGCTCTCTATTGGATGTGTGGATTAACTGTTCTGAGCGAAAGCTGCTACCACAACAACAAGTTATTGATGTGGTCGATTGCAGCAAACGTTATTTGGATAACTATGCATGCACATGTGCACTAAATTTTCTCCAATCGTTCTTTATAAGATGCCCAGAGAAGGTAGCCACATATACACAAAAATGTACATACATTTGTGCAATGTAAAATTATAAAAGAAGAAACATCAGACATAAAAATGAAAAGAACGCAAGCTTCATAAGCAGACTAAGCAACAAACAAGTGGAAAATATAAATTAGTCTTCCCGCAGTGGTTATAATCACAAGTACTCGACCACACATGCATGCATACAGAATATACTCTTATGCGTATGTATATATGCCACATGGCATAATGGCAGCAAGAGCAGCGCGCACCGTTAACTAACAAGCTCACCAATTGGGTCCTGATCGTTTTGGAAGACTGTCGCATAAAAATCCAAAGCTTTAGGAAATTTTTGGTAAAATAAATAAATTTCTAAAGTTAAACCAGCGGTATAAACTTGTTCCACTTGGATTAAACTTTGAGCTAATGATAGCAATTCTTTTACTCTTTTTCATAAATGCATTGTTGAGCCTAGAAATGGAAACCTGTTTTATAACAAAATAATTTGTTGGTCTTATCAAATAGACAATGCGTTTAGTTTGAGAGGAAAACACGGATATAACACTAATTAATGTTTTATATTTCGGAATTTTGCTTATGTCGTTACAATTAAATACATTACTACACTCATATGTAAAGAAATGTACGTACATATGCACATATCGTATGTACATATGTATGTACGAACGAATGCATGAACGAACGCATGTACATACATTCATACATATGTATATCATGAACTTTCTCTATTTATCTATGCTGCAGCACATACATAAGGCAATAAGATTGGCAGTGACTGGACCACACAACGCATTGATTATTTGAATATCATTTGACTAAAAGTGCCCATTGCAACATTAAATGGAATTTAGAAAAAAAAAACGTCCATAACGCGTTTAATTCAAGTCGCAAATTTTCACCTGCTATCCAAAGCTTATTTTAGATATGCAAGTTTACCTTAATCGATGATCTTTAAACATTTGATAGACAAATTTATACTACAGAAATGGAAAAGTTCATAGTAGATGTACATGTGTAATTTCTTGCATTAAGTATTAAGCTTAAGCGGATTCGGTATACCAGCTGATAATTCAACATAGCATAGCATTAAAGATTTTAGTATGCCACCTCCTTGCACATTTCTTATTTAATCTTATACACAGAATACAAGTGCAAGCCATAAATGCATAAAATGCAGTTTTGGACGTCGCAGACGAAACGAACACTGCGACGTGACAGCGAAAGCGACTGCCACGATGACAGCGATATCAGCATAGTCCAAAAGCGCACGGAGTGCACCACCGCGCAACAGCGGCAGTGGCAGCGGTACCAGCAAATGCGCCAGTAACGACAGCAACAGCAGCAGCAATTGCGGCGGCGGCGGCGGTAAAAAGCGCCAGCGCCGAAAGACACGAACAAGGTACAAAACGCAGGAGAGAAAATGGAAAATTTTTACCTCCAACCCGATACATATTTGTGGCCATTTTCACTTAATTTTTGCACACAATTTCACACACAAAGTGTTTAGCACTTGTTTAATTACTATTTTATACACTTTTCATGCAATTTTTTTCACATTTAATCGCGTTAATTTTAATTTGTTGTGATTACATTCACAAAAGACGCGTTTTTTTCGTCGCCATCTTAGAAAACACAAAACGTCAAATGTCAAAAAAAAAAAAAAATACAAAAACAAGAATGAATGTCAGAACAGGGATAGATCATAAAACTTCCACTGGAATGCACTACCGGAGTTCACTGGAATGCACTAAAGGAAGTATAGGGTGATAAACACTGGCATTTGGTCCCATATAATATCCCATTTCTTGTAACTGTAATTCCCATTTCCAATTAATTAATTAAACGAAAAAGAAAGCAAGCAGCTTTTGCACATATTTACATTACAATCGTTCTTTAAATCGTTTAAATCGTAAATTAAATCGTTCTTTGGTGATCGTTCTTGAGAACTCGTTCGAGATTTTTGTAAACAAGCAAGCCCGTCCTCTTCTGGTGGAAAAGTCAAATGTGGACAATTCGAGGCGGCATCTGGAGGGAACTTCAAATTATTGGGGAGCATAACTCGGCTAACAACGCTGCCAACTCTCTGTAATTTTGCACGTGAAACTTTTTTCCCGGCACAAAAGGGCAATTTGAAATAATAGCTGTTGTTGTTGATTAAATCCGAAAGCAAATTTTATAAACACAANTTTCCGAAGAAATTCGGGCTATTCCGGCCGAAATGCTCGAAAAAGTTGCCCAAAATTGGACTTTCCGAATGGACCACCTAAGACGCAGCCGCGGTCAACATTTAAATGAAATTATCTTCAAAAAGTAAATGTCATGGACCAATCTAACGTTTCAAATAAAGAACCGATGAGATTTTGCAAATTTTATGCGTTTTTTTTAAAAAAAAAGGTATCAAGCTCTTAAAAAATCACCCGTTATCACCGAATTTTCACAAAATGAAGATATTTGGTTATTTGTTTAGCTATTTAAGATAAATACAAGTAAAATCATTGTTTAGTGCCGATATGTTAATTCCGGAAAAATTCACGAAATGTGTTTTTTTGCGTTCCTCACGCTCTGGGCACTTTTGGCACGTGTTGATACATTTTTGACACTTGTAAGAGAGTAACTTGTTTTTACGCTCTAATTACTGGAGCAGCCCGGAAAGCGTGTGGAACAAAGCTAATATCACCACCGAGTTTTCTAAAAAAAATTCCATGTACTTTAAATTATATAGCTATTAGTTCCGTAATGAAAATCTCAGCCGTCGTTTGATAAATTGATAAACTTTGGTTAAAAAGATTTCCATACAAAGTTTGACAATTCATTTATCAAAATGATAAATCTATCACTTATCAAGTTTATTAAGAGTTTATCACTTTTGATGAAGACCCCTAATAAGTTTCATAGATAACAGCTTTGTTCCTTAACAGATAATTATCACAAATTATCACTGCTGAAAGCGTTTCTCAACCCAAAAAACTACCAGATACTGACAACACTCTTGTTATTACGCTTTTTTTGGCTCTCCTGCTAATTTCTGCTAGTAAAATTTTTACTAGCACAAACTAGGAGCTGTCAAAATGAATAATCAAAAATTCGCGCTAAATATTTTCAATAGTCAAATACACCGATCTGCAGTTTCTGCTAGTTTTGCGTTTCTTTACTTCTTCGTTATTTCGCTTTCTGTGAGCGTAATTCTCTCAATTTTCCCATTCTTCTTCTTGCTAATAATTATCTGCTAAAAAGAAAAGAAACAAAGCCAACGGTTATCTGGATTTATCTAGCCAAACTGACAGTGGCAGTAGACAGACGCGACTTGTCAAAAATTTGACATGATTGTGACGTGGACTTAAAAAGGTTGTCGGAGGAAATCTAATTTGATTTTTGTGTAAAGGAACAAAGGATTTCTGGATAAGTCGTCCTCAACTGTGATGACGACCTACGAAGAGTTCATTCAGCAGAATGAGGATCGCGACGGTGTGCGTCTTACTTGGAATGTTTGGCCTTCAAGTCGCATCGACGCTGGTCGCCTGGTTGTGCCACTTGCTTGCCTATACCAGCCACTGAAAGAACGTCCGGATCTGCCACCTATACAATACGAGCCGGTTTTGTGTACACGCGCTAACTGTCGGGCAATACTTAATCCCCTCTGTCAAGTAGATTACCGTGCAAAACTGTGGGTGTGCAACTTTTGTTTCCAACGTAATCCGGTGAGCTCATAATTCAACCGTAAAAACTATTGATTTAACTGATTTATTTTCCAAAAAAGTTTCCTCCACAATATGCAGCGATATCAGAGCAGCATCAACCCGCTGAATTAATTCCTGGATTTAGCACAATCGAATATACGATTGCACGTGCTCCATGCATGCCGCCGGTTTTCATATTTCTCGTAGATACTTGCATGGATGAAGAAGAATTAGATGCCCTAAAAGATTCTTTACAAATGTCGTTAAGTTTATTGCCTCCCAATGCCTTAGTTGGGCTTATCACTTTCGGCAAAATGATTCAAGTGCACGAATTGGGTGCTGAAGGATGCTCTAAGAGCTATGTCTTTCGCGGCACCAAGGATCTAACTGCAAAGCAAGTGCAAGATATGTTGGGTATAGGTAGGCAAACTGGTGGACCTGCAAGTGTACCTGGCCAACCGGGACAGCCAATGCCGGGTCAACAACGAGTACCAGGTGCCGCGAATACTGCAGCGCCTGCTGTACCTGCAGCCAATCGGTTCCTCCAGCCCATTAGCAAATGTGACATTGCTCTGGGCGACTTATTAAGCGAATTGCAGCGCGACCCTTGGCCAGTACCGCAGGGCAAGCGATACTTGCGTTCCACTGGGGCTGCATTGGCGATTGCCGTGGGTCTTCTTGAATGCACTTATCCCAATACAGGTGGTCGCATCCTGACCTTTGTCGGTGGACCTTGCTCCCAGGGTCCCGGCCAAGTGGTCGACGATGAACTAAAACATCCAATTCGTTCGCATCATGACATTCAAAAGGATAATGCCCGTTTTATGAAAAAGGCAATTAAGCACTATGATGCCTTGGCTCTAAGAGCTGCTACCAATGGCCACTGCATCGATATTTACTCATGTGCTCTAGATCAATGCGGTCTTATGGAGATGAAACAATGCTGCAATTCTACTGGCGGTCATATGGTATTAGGAGATTCGTTCAACTCGTCACTTTTCAAACAAACATTCCAACGAGTGTTTGCACGAGATGCACGCGGGGATTTGAAAATGGCATTCAATGGCACACTGGAAGTGAAGTGCTCGCGCGAGCTAAAAATCTCGGGCGGAATCGGCTCGTGTGTGTCGCTGAATGTGAAGAGCTCGTCGGTGTCGGATGTGGAGATCGGCATGGGCAATACGGTGCAATGGAAGATGTGTACACTGAATCCAAGTTCCACGACGGCATTCTTTTTCGAAGTGGTTAACCAGCATGCAGCCCCTATGCCACAGGGAGGACGGGGATGTATTCAGTTCATAACTCAGTATCAGCACGCAAATGGACAACGTCGTATACGTGTAACGACATTGGCAAGAAAGTAATAAACATTTACTTTTGTTTACATATTGTAATATAAATGTGTATACGAATTCTACATAAATTTAGCTGGGCAGACGCGACAACTAATTTACCGTACATAAGTGCAGGTTTTGACCAAGAAGCGGCAGCAGTTATTATGGCCCGCATGGTTGTCTACCGCGCTGAAACAGATGAAGGGCCAGATATATTGCGTTGGGTGGACCGACAGCTTATTCGTTTGGTACACACTAAACACATAGCTTAATTTCCATATCGTTTCCTTAATATAGAAAGGCCTCAACTCATTTTTTTTTCTCTCAAATTGAGTATTGCACAAAAGTCTGCCGATAACTCTCTAAGCATCTCCAGGATTTTAAAAATATCTACTACAACATGAAATTATTTACATTCTTAAATAAAAACAGCATTAAAAAAAAAATTCGCAACAAAAAAAAACTTGATTTTGTAAGGAGTTTTTTCATTACTCCGTAAAGAAACAAAATTTTTAGATAGGGCCATTCTATATTAAGGTAACGATATATTTTGTAGAATGTCTAATTTAAGAGCTTTTTTTTGCAAAACCAGTGCCAGAAATTTGGTGAATATAGCAAGGATGATCCGAACAGTTTCCGCTTGGCGCAAAACTTCAGCCTTTTCCCGCAGTTTATGTACCATCTGCGCCGTTCGCAATTCTTGCAAGTCTTCAACAACTCGCCGGACGAGACCACATTCTATCGGCACATGCTTATGCGCGAGGACCTCACCCAGTCGCTAATTATGATACAGCCAATTCTATACAGTTACTCCTTTAATGGTCCTCCAGAACCAGTGTTGCTTGACACATCGTCCATACAGCCCGACCGTATTCTGCTGATGGACACATTCTTCCAGATTCTTATTTATCACGGTGAAACAATCGCACAATGGCGAGCCCTCAAGTATCAAGACATGGCGGAATATGAGAACTTCAAGCAGCTGCTGCAAGCACCAGTGGATGATGCTCAGGAGATTTTACAGACACGTTTTCCCATGCCGCGTTACATTGATACCGAGCATGGAGGATCGCAAGCTCGTTTCTTACTTTCCAAAGTAAATCCTTCGCAGACGCATAACAACATGTACGCCTATGGGCAGGTGAGTGTTACACAATTATGCACAGTATGTGCATGCATATGAACATAATAGTTCGATAAACAACAGTTAATTTGCGATGCGTTCCTTTTGATTTGCGCTTAAGCTTGCGCGTATTGTGTTTATTCGTTAAAGTTTCCATTTAATTTTAATTTAATTTAATTATTTTTCTTTTACGTGTGTTCGTTCGTCTCTGTTGTTAAATTGTCATTGCCGATGGATTGAATGTTTGCAAAAATGCCGAAAATGTAGTCACCAATCGGCCAGTCTACGGTATGATTTTTATGTTATAATACAGTTTTTGCTACTCCTTGGCCGTCGAAGGTCTAAGAAGAATCTACATATAATAATAATAAAATTGCTTTGGGATTTTTCTTTGGTGTATTGTAGTTTATTGCTTTCTTCACTATGCTTTAACACACTTTTATTGCTTTTGTTCACTTGTTAATCAGCCTTATTGCCAATTCCATGTGAATAAATCGTTCCCATAATTTAACATGCAAAACAAAAACAATTTGTAAAAAAAAAATTATATTGTTCTTCTTTGTATGATTTTATAAAACCTTGTTTCATTTCAAATTCTATATAGGATGGTGGTGCTCCAGTGCTGACTGACGATGTATCGCTACAGCTTTTTATGGAGCATCTTAAAAAGCTTGCAGTCTCCTCAACAACTTGAATCGTAATTCTTTGGATGCGTTTATCGTTGTATTACTCAAAGTTTAAGGCGCTGATCAATCGGTTTTTAGGAATACATAAGTAATGCTGCAGCATTTGTCGACATAAATAATTACGATTGTATCTATAAAAACATATGTTTAAATATATTATAACATTCAAATTAAATCATACTCTTATCATCGATGGTAGTGGCAGAAATCGAAGGTTGGTATTAGTAGTATTTACCAGATAGCTTATATCTGTCGTTATAAGCAACAACCGCCTAAGTCGACTTAGGAAAGAATTGAGTTATATAAGTATGCTATGGTATTCTGCAACTACTATTCCATGTGTATGTGAAATGCCCATCTCGCCAGCCAGGCTATTTAAAAAGTTATAGACGAAGATAAAAAATATTATTCTGGTTTTTAAAACGTTTTTTCTCGAAATCGGGTTTTCGACTTAGGCGGTTATTGTTTATGGCCACAGATATGTATAAACGTACATATGTACATATAGCACACCGTCTTCAAAAGAGTCACAACTCAAAATAATACGTTCGTCAGAAAATGCGAAACCCTATTTCGTTGCACATGCTAATCATATAGGCAAGGGCGACTTTACCTTAGGTTTTTTAAACAAATAATAACAACAATTTGCTCCAGCTTTTGCTGCAAGGTATATAAAAGCTCTGTGTACATTTTTACTGCATAATTTCAAAAATGTCAAATTTTGAGTTGTGACTCTTTTGAAGATGGTGTGCGATATGTGGTTTTTGTTTACTCTCAGATACATCTCCCAGACCAAATAAAATGCAAATCTTGAAATATTAGCATTTTTAGAAGTATTTGCTTTTTAAGAGTTCTTATTACTTTATTCCTATAACTGCGTTCACACATACTACATGTGCAAGTACATACGTTACTAGTTCATGCACAACAGAATTCCAATAAACGCATTTGCTGCAGAGAGCGAATATAACTTTCTTAATATTTTAATGCACATCAGGAGCTATTTTTTGATAATAGCTCTACTCAGAACGTAGACAAATTTAATTAAGAAAACGAATCGACATTTTTTGTTCAACATCAGTTCGTTCTAAAGCTTTACAAAAGTCCTCAAAAGAAATTTTTCCTTGGCAACACAAGTCAGCTTCCAGGATTGTGCGTTCGGCTATGCTTAATAACTGGTCCTGACTGATATTTGCTCCGACCATCATATGGAGAATACTCAACAGCTCATCCCGACTTATGACACCGTCATCATCTAGGTCATACATTTTGAATGCAACTGAAAGTGAATGACGTTTGAAAGTTAATATTAAGCACGTCATGCTTGACCATTTGATCACATTTTAACTTCTCTTCACGGCTATTCAAGCCATTTTCCTTTTTCGAATTAATTGGTCGAAAATGTGACAACACATTCATGAATTGCCGGAAATTTACGCGATCATCAGTGCTATCTTCAAAGAAGGCATGTACAATGCGCTCACAAAGTGGATTGATGGCTAGTTCGGGTATGCGCAAAAAATCCTCACGAGATAATGTTCCACAATCGCCTCGATCCAATGAAGTGAAACGGGAATACAAACGTTCTATTTGATTTGACGTAACTGAAAGTTAGAACGTTTCTGGTTTAATTACTCTGATGAAAATTTAATAAGGTTCAATTATATTTATCTAATCATGCGATGCGATGTTGAAATTACGAAATTTAAACAGATAACTAATCTGCAAAATATAGACATACATACATACATACTAAGACGGACAGGAAAATTAACTATGTTATTAACGTTTATCGCACAACCATGATAATTGCTTGCACTTAACATATATAACTGATCCACAACTTCGTAAATATTTAAAGAAAATATGTATATATGAAAAAAATGAAGTATTAACGATTGAATGTACATATGTACATACATTGGACTCTGTGACGTCAAATTCGTGCTCCAAAATTGCAAAAATTAAAATACAACACCTAAGCAAGATATGATGCACTTACTGTTTACATCACGTGATAAGTGCAACTACACACTATGTACATATTGAACATTTTTCCATTATTTTCAAACAGAAAATAAACAACTTAACCACTAAAAGAAGACCGGGATTAAATCTGCTAATGATTGAATTATATCAAAGAACAAAGAATTTATTCGACAATTTGATTATTTTGCATTCATTGATCAATTCGTATTTACTTACAACCCGTCTCTTCCTGAATTTGCGCGATCTCCTCTGGACGCAGCAGCAGTGACGACTTATTGCCCATTATGATTATTCAATAACGTCCAATAAATAAAATTTATTGCCAATGGAAAAATAAAATCAACTAATAGTTTACTTCGCAACAACTGACGTATGTATGTATTTATGTATGTTGATCTTTCGGCAACTATCAAGGCGTATTTAAATACACCTTGGCAACTATCATCGAACAGCTGAACTTGACGGCCTCTTGCGTCGTGCTGCCATAGTTTGTATTTTTTTACCCTAGTTAATTAAAAAATTGTTATGGGGAACTTTTTTTTATTTTACAAGTATTTAATATTGTCAAAGAAGGTAAATTTATAAGAAGGGACAATATCAAAGAACGTAAATTTATATGAAGCAGTGTTGCGGAAGAATCGTCATTTTACCCTCGAAAAATCGTCAATTCGGCAAAAAAAAACGTACATTTTTTGTTTATTCTAATTTTTAACCAAATAAAAAATATACATAAATTACATACAATAAATATGACAACACATGTCAAAGCCAAAGGGAAACCACATTGCATATGTGTTAATAAAAATGGATTTGTAATTGTTAACGACAATTTTAAATTACACTTTAAAACACAGCTGCTTTTAAATTGTTCAACTCCACTGGCTTGAAGTTTTTAAAGATTTCCATCCAGTTTCAAAATGTAACATTAGCATTTACTAACTGATAGATAATCTTGACAAATTCCCTGTTCTATTTTTATGCCTCTTTTAAACCAGTGTCAACAGTGCAAAGTAACGATTTGGTTACAATTCTAGATCAAATTTAATATAACTAAAAGCACGGTTGTAGAACTAGATAAATGCATGGTTGTATTTTGCATTGCTTTCCTTTAAAAAATTGTCTACATACACAATTACATACATGTTGTCGATGTTTTTGTAAAACCGCCCATCGACCAATTGCAAAACCGCCTATCTTACGGCACTCAAATTTTACAGGAGACTGAAAAAACGGTCTAATTTTTGAAGGCATTGCCCTGATAGGCGGTATTTTCTCTAGCTATTATTTTACAAATCTGTTGTTTTAATAACGATTTTACGATTCTTATGCATATATCTCGATGCCTGGAGTTCAGGGTTACCAAATCTCATTTTTGTCACAATGGCGATTTAGGCGGTTTTGCAACTGGTCGATGGGCGGTTTTGCAAAAACATCGACGATATACGTTTTGGTTAAATATACATCATTTTTTGAAGTTTTGAATTGGGGTATTCACAACGGTGTCGTAAGTGTCGTTTTGTTGTGTGTCGTAAACTTTAAACGCATAAAAAATATATTAAGGGAGTTCGCAAGGTCCTATCAAAGTCATATTATGAATTTTCGCAGTGCTAGAAAATAGTTGGTTGTGGTTTCAGGTTTTCTAAACATTTATTTAAGCTTTTAAAGTTTACGACAAACAACAATGCGACACTTACGACACCGTTGTGAATCAATCAAATAACTTTTTGTATGATGAACGTTTTTGCAACTCTGTGCCATAGAGGCGGAAAACTACCGATACTATAAAGTAATATCGATTTTGTAGCATTAAGCGTTAATCGGCACTGTCGATAAGCCGATCGAATCTAAATCGAAATATAACAAGTTTCTTAAAGCATGAGTCGATTTTTTTTTTTCAAATTTAAGATATGGCGCTGTAAAGCGTTCATAAGACAGTCAGCAACATGGCTTCGGGAATTACGCAAATTATCGATATATGTAATGAGAGTTTCGATGATTTCATTTTGATTCTGCTAGTGATGTGCTGAGTTAATACTATTAAGAAGGCTGCGATTTTTACACATTCCGGATAATTCCATTTCCCAGCCGGAATAAACAGAGTGCGTTTGAAATATACGTTAACATATCATCAGAATTGCTATAAGTTCAAGTGTTTTAGCCGATATCATATAAATTAATAAAGAACTATGGCAAAGGCTTAATGTAAAGAATCGGTATCGGGTACCGAAAGGGAAGTATTGGGTACCGAAATCTATTTTAAGTATTGGGTACCGACTATTCGGCAAATTACTAGCCTCTACTGTGTTGCACTTTGATTTTTTGTAGTGCATTCTTTTGCTTGGAAACATTTTTACCCTATAATATTTTCGCACCGTCTAATATATAGTAAATAAACAAGTTTTTGCTTTACCGACATTAAATAAATTCGCCAAGATTCAGAATATACCAAGCCTGAAACTGGATAGGATGGAGAAGATTAACTCGACGCTGGGGGCCGTGAGGTCTCTGCGTTCTAGCGTTCGACAATGCTTCGAGCACTTGGCAGATGGCACCAGTGCCGAATTGGCTGAGGATAACCGGACCAAGTTTCTCCTCAAATTCCAGGAGAATTTTAACAACATGAATGCTCAATTAAGGTAAAATATGCATAGGACTAATGCTACAATTTGTCTCATTCATTGTACATGAAAATAGGGAAGTCGAGAGTTTAATTAACGGCTTGCAAGCACCACAAACACCTTACTGTTTAGGCCAAACTACTTATCTCGCACAAGAGACTGCCCCGGATCGACAAGCGTTGTATTCTCAACTCGTGAATAGCTACAAGTGGATCGATAAGGTTCATGACCACAGTTTTTTGGCTTTTAACAACCTCAACCAAAACAATCTCCGGAGGTCATACACATACTGTTCGCAGAAGCGTGGGCGCATACCATTTACGTCATGTAACAATACCGATCCGGAGTAAGTTTATTCGCGGTGGAACTATAGGCAAGGTCAGCTTAGGAGTTTATGAACGTTTTCTTCTTTATTTATTTAGTCACACAGATAAGCTATTGAGTGAAATAAATTTACCGCTGACAAGCTATCAAGTTTGCCGTCCATTCGGTTCTAACGTTGTTGTAATTGTAAGTATTTGTTGGTAACCAAACAAGGTGGAAATAAAAGATTAGCGCCACCTTTAGGTTACAATTAGTCGTGTGCTTAAGGCAGCCATCGTTTGCAAGGGTGTTCTGATTGAGTGGGTAACAGTCAAGGGATTCGATGAAACGCTGGACCCAGACGATTTGTGGACGGAATCACGATATGAAGTATTCCGTAAAGTGCAAGAACATACACACATTGCGATGTTGCACTTCTTCTCGCCTACCTTGCCTGATTTGGCAATTAAAAGCTATATGGTAAATACAATTTACTTAAAAAAACATACAAATATATGTATGCCTTTTATGAATAATTTCAGACATGGCTACACAGCTACAGTAAGCTTTTCTTGGAGGCATGTAAACGATGTGGCAAATTCGTTTCGAACGGCTTGCCGCCAACCTGGCGTGATTTGCGAACATTAGAGCCTTTTCACGAGGAGTGTCGTAATTGCTAAACACAATAAAGAAAAACGTAATGTATTTGTATAGTTTTAAATAATTGCAATATATATTTGCAGAAACAATAATAATTATTCAAAAATGTACTTAAGCATTCTTGATTTGCAACACATTATGCATTATTAAGGACTGCTATGCAGTTATCAGACTGCTTTATGCTCAGCGCGTAATCACTTTTGCAGCATTTAGATGCAAGCTGGTCCTGATGAGCTGCATTTGACAGTGTTGCTGCCAGGCAATTTGCCACTTTTATGCTGCTTACACAAGCGCGCAAAATTCTGCCTTAAAGTTTCGCGCAATTTTAGACGTTGCTGCTCCACCTTTTCGCGTTGGCATTGATACTCCAGAACCACTTCTTGTGGAATGTAACCGTTTTCTTCATCATCATCGTACTCGTCGACATTATCCTGTAAAAAAAAAAAAACAAAAAAACTAAATTAAAATATGACTTTTTAATTGTGAATAAAGACACAAATACATACATACTATGTACTACCTAACCTTTAATTATTGAATCATGCATATATTGTGCTTATCTATGCATAAACAGCTGCGCCCAAAATGATAATAGCAAAATTCAAAATGATATTTGGGGTGTTCACAGTTCGTTCCTAATTGTGATAATGACCCGAAGCATTCAAGTAAGCTAGCAAAATTGTGGTCTCGGGACAACGGAATTGAAGTCATAGAGTGGCCAGCTCAATCTCCTGACCTCAATCCTATAGAAAACCTTTAGACCAACCTTAAGAAACCCGTATGGGATCTAAAACCAAAAAATAGCCACGAACTATGGGCCGCGCATGGCAGTCAATACCTCAGGAAAGATGTCAACGCCTCGTAGACTCCCAAGAGAAATCGTTATGTAGCAGTGATTAAAAACAACAGTAATTGTGCTAAATTTTAGTATTAATATTAACATTTTAATACAAATTTAAAACTTTTTGTTATTTTCTAATATTTTGCTGCTCGCAGTAGTTTTCATGAAAACACATCTTACATGAATTAATTTTTTTAGTGTTTATGTAAATAAAACACTTTTGACCACACATTTAGTTATGAAATTGTCCTTCAGTTTTTCAATATAATGAATGCAACTATTTTGGTTTTCTAGGAGCGTGTGTGAATCGGTAACAAAGTTCGCGTCGAGTAAATTTTTGACAACTATGAGGTGAATAAAATGAGGCTAGTGAAATTTTTGACAAATGCATAGAAAATTTTGACAATCGCAAAGTTTGTTTCTGTGTGTAATTTTTCGTTAAATAAAAGCTTAAATAGATGAATTGCAATCAACGATGGTAGATGCTTTCTTAAAATATTCATTTCACTTCAATTTGTAATATTTTATTCCAAATAAATCTGCGGTTATCAAAAATTTACTGCTGTCAAAAAATATTTCACTTCACACAGCAGATTGGGAAAACTGTCTCACCATAGTAAAAATATTATTCAACAGCTTTCCCCATAGAACTTTGTTACCGATTCACACACGCCCTAGTACTTTAAAAATATGTTAACCGTAAGTGCACACTACTATTTTAGTGCTCGCATATATATGTGACCTGGTCTACGAAAAGGGAGCTTACGTGCGAAAACTAGTTTTCTGTGAAAAAGCTGTTAAAAGTCATAGTACAATAAAACAGGTAGAAGCCAATTTGACGTCAAATCTACAAAAGTCAAAGTTTTCGGGAGAGTAAAAATAAAAATGAGCGTGTGTAAGGAAAAATAAAAAAATACATTTCACTGGTTGACGTTTTTAAGTTTATTTGAAGTTTATTCTTATTTATTTATTTTCTTTAGTTAAAATTTGATAAAACGTGTATGTTGTTTTCTGTTTTTGTTTTATGAGTTGCAGTGTTGTTGGAGGGACTTTTCGGCATAAGGGTCATAGGAACAGCACTTGGCTTCAAACGTGCCTTTCCTGTACCTCCCGGTGTATTTGTGGAATCTTCTTCTTTAAAATGTTTAACGCACAGCAAGGCATTTCACTGCAGCTCTGCCCACAGCTGCTTTCGCAACGTTCCTTACGCGAAGGACATTGAGGCACGTTAAAAAATTAGTGGTATCTGCCTTATATTTAACACCACATAAAAAACAACGCTTCAGGTGTTGCATTTTTAACACATACACTAAGTATAAACCGCACAACACTACAAAAATTCAAATGCAAATTAAAATTTGTTATTAACGAACATTCAAAAAAAAACCACGATATGACATTCAAAGCGTAACGAAATATAGGAAACAAAAAAAAAAACAAGTTGAAGTTTAAAGCATCGTACAGTTTCATAAGTAAAAACACTATCAGCTGATTGCCAAAATATGCCTACAGCTGAGATCACCTGTTTTTTGGCATGTGCTCTTATCTTTTACAATTTCTTTCATTTCTATTACAATTTCATTTATTTCTATTACAATTTATTCAAAATACACTAACACACTGAACCAAAAACACCAATACAATAACCAAAAACACACCTACAGCCTGCCAAAAACACACCTACAGCCTGCCAGAAAAAACGGTAAGAAGAAGAGTTACTTTACTTATGGAACTGTACGATGGTTTAAAGGTTTGGTTCTCATGAGAGCAACGTCATTTTGGCTTCTACCTGTATTTATGTGCCTTGGTTAAAAGTAAGCAACTCGTTTCGTTTACTCGTTTTTACTCTTCTTTCTCTACATTTTTAGTACACTTCTAAGCAAGTTAAGCTGATGCCACATAAAACTTTTGCTTCGCTTTACGTGACAGATTCGCTTTGACAGATAAGATGAATTGTATGAAAATGCACAAAGCATGCCACATAAATCGTTGAAGCTGCAGCGCGAAGCGAAAAGATGGCCAACTCCCATCTTTTTGCGCGCTTTGACAATCAGCCGGTTTAATATTTATATTTTGTTTCGTCCAAATTCGGGTTTTCATGCAGAAACATAAAACTTAATTACATTGCTGATAATTTTAAAGCAAAATATATAAAATCCACAGCAACTTTTACCGAGTAAAACAGCGGTACAAAATTGCTTTCTTGGCGTTCATTGTGGCATACCTTTTGCGTCTGGCGCTTTGCTGGCAAAGTTATAAATGTCACGCAAAGCTACAAAGTTTTATCTGGCATCAGCTTTAGGATTTTCTGCTTTTCACCACGTGAAAAAGCATCTCATCTTCCATCCGAATCAACCAAAAAGTGAAAATTGATTTTTTGACACCTAAGCCCGGGTATCGAGCAATGCGAGTAGCTCGATACTCGCTCGAAACTCGTTCATTGCTCAACTGTTCAAATGTTTGTTCAAAATTTTCGAGTTTTTGAACAATTTCATAAACAAAAGAAAATTTGTAAATTGTATTTGTCAGCAGCTGCTTTCTAATTCATGTTAAAGAAATTATATTATTAAATACCAATGTAACAATCTTTGCATTATATATCAATAATTTGAAAAATTTTAAAAGTTGCTACCAAGGCACATTAAACAGGTAGTATCAGTAGAGCAAAAACAACATTTGCGTATATTTTGTTGTTGCTTCTGGTATCGAAAGTGTCAAAAACTGTTCTGAATTTTTTCTTCTAAATCAAAGCGTGCCATGTGAAATACAAAAAATTATAAAAAATAAAAAATTGAAATTGAAAAAATAAAAATTGATGCAACTTTCTTTCCTAGTAAATTTGTTTGCTTCTCGAAGCATTGATCCATCCTTTGCAAGGCCCAGTAATCAGCGGTCGTGCTGCCGAGTTGGGCGAACTTTCCAAAAGCTGCTATTCAATCGCTTGTTTTGTATGGAAAAAGGTTTCACATGCAAATGGATTTTAACAATTCAGAATTTTTGTGAGAAAAAATTAAAAATATTTGACATTTTCGAGACCAAATAATTTGAAAATAAATCAAATCAGCTGCTCTACTGATACTACCTGTTCAATGTACCTTGGTTGCTACCAAAAATGTCAATATAATAAAAAAAAACATTGCTCAAATTACTCGAAAAAACTCGAATTGCTCGAGCTCATGCTCTAAAATTTTCGAGTAATGAGCATTGAACAAGTGTGCGAGTACTCGCTGCTCATATACCCGGGCTGTTTGAAAATGTGCGAACAAAATCGAGAGCTCTACATAGTCTATAATAAAATCGAATTATACTTTAACTTTGATTTTGTTGACTTTTTAGTGTAATGTTGAATTTCTTTTATATTAAGCTGTCTATTTTGCTCACAAGAAAAAAGAAAAAAACAACAAAGTTGTTCCAATATTGTTCATGGCCAATTGTTCATTAGCAACGCCTTCCCGCATGTGGCAATATCTAATAACTTTGCATGGTTTTTAACTCTTCACACATTTTTAAAATATCTACCACTGTTGTTAAATTTAATAAAAAAGTGCTTTTAAATTTGTACATACCAACATTTGCTGCAAGCTCAGCCAGTTCGTGTCACCATACTTCTGGTTTAGTAGGCTGTCTCGCCACATATAGCCACTGCCTATATCGTACATGCTGTTGTTATGTTCATCGTCTAGCCCAACATCTTGTCCATTTTCATGGTTACAGAAACCATCAGAACACGATACTTCTGAGCCTTCTGGTGTAGTGGCTGCACTAGTGATGGGTGAATTATCTGGTGTTAATAGCTCACTACCATAACCAGAATCGCGAACATCATTTTCGCATGGACAATGATCCTGTGGTGTTAAACAAACATCACATTTGGCAGCTGCAGCCTCTCCATCAATGACACAACAACTGTCATAGGCATTACACATTGCCGACGGCGATTCTTCTACTGTAGGCACCCGTTGATGTTGCTCCTGTGAAAGTGGTTTCTTTTTGCTGCCACTTGCATTTTGCTGAGTCTGTTTGTGCTTTTTTTGTTTCTTTTGCTTGCGTTTCTTTTGGGCTGCAGACTTAGACTCCACAACAGTTGAAAGATGGCGTTTGTCTGTTGACATCGATTCTTCGTTCGTTTCAGCACGTAGATTATCATCCATTATAACCACCAATTTATTTAACTCTTCGTTTAGCTCCTCTGATAAATCGACCGCTTTGTCTACCATTTCCAGGCCGACATCTTCCTCTTGTTCGTCCTCTTCCTCCTCATCTGCCTCTGCTGTATCAGAATCGGCACTATCATTGGCTATGCCATATTTTCGACACAACTTTTCCTTTTTCTCCATCTTCTTTAACTTCTTTTTCAGTTTCTTTTGTTCACGTCTTAGTTCCTTTGCTTTTTCAGCGCGACTTATCTCCTGATAGAGTAATTCCAAGTTGCTAATACCTTGTTTACGTTCAACAGCCATATCAAAGCTTCGGCTCAGCGCATGCACACCGACAGCCGCCAACACCTGACATGCTCGCTCCTCTTCCCGTAGACTGACATAAATACGACGCAGTCGCTCATACATTATCATACCGACGCAGGTTAGTACTTCCTCCTGCGCGATTTCAAGAGTTTTAGCGTGACGCTCGCGCTGCTTTGAATAACTGCACAAACAAAACAGTAAAACGTTAAGTAATTTACAAACTAGTTTTGTCATTTTACTCCTAAGTACATATGTATATTTACTAATAATAAAAATAAATTTACCTGCCGTTAACTTCTGGCTCGGCGCGCCTTATCAGAGCGTCGAGGAAGTCAACCTTTTTCGTAAGAATTTGAATATGCTTTTCGGTTTGCGGCCTTTTAATGCTAGCATATAAAGCCGCATCGAATCCTTCTTTGCAAGTCGTTTCGTTTACGAGTATTTGGTATGCCTTTTCGATCTGGTCAATTATTGAACTTTTTAGTAATTATTCTTTTATCAATTCGAAACACATATGTACCTTATTTCGACAACCCTGGCAAAACTTATGTTTTTTCAAATAGTTCTCGAGTACTTCGTGCAGTTCTTTAGTTTCGATCGTAGCCAATTCGTCGCGACAATTATACTTCATTGAGAACCATACTTCCCGCCAAACTTCCGAAAATGGTCTCGTGCGAAATGCATCCAACGAATGTAACACACATCGGGTTTTGTTTCGCAGTTTATTATCCAGTAGATTACTGAGTACCTCATGATGGCGATAGAGTAACGTGCCCAAAGCTTGAGGAGCCCACACACGTTCTTCGCGAATAGTAAGAACACAAGTGTCCTTTAATACCAATGGATCTAGAGTTGGATGGCCTGACAGCGTTAGTTGATAGAATAAACGTTCAACCCGGCGACGACAGCCCACACATGGCACACACTGATTAAGTAGGGAGACGAAAGTGACACTGTCTATTTCAAGCGATTGTCTCAGTTCCTCCGGTGATAAGAGTTTGTACTTGCGTGTAAATATTTCAAGCTCTCTTCCACGTATTTGTGGACTATCTATACAAAGCCCTTTGCTACTTAAGTCCATTAACATCTGATGAGGATAGAAATAAAAAGAAGAAGGAAAATTATTTAACTTGGTGTCTGTTTATCAACATAAAATTATGTACTTTTCCAATTCGATATACACCACAGTTCACTTAAATAAACACATAATTTTGAATAATGGATCAGTAATGAGAATGAAGAATGTACCTTGTCTACATTCCGTTTTTATGCGGCTTTTTATAAAAACAGAAAACGAAAAATTTACTTTAAAAATTTAGCCAGTTGAATAGGCACAGCAAGAAGGTAGAATCCTTCTGGATATAGCAAAAGTTGATAATATTATAATTTATACACTTCCTATATGAGGCATTAATTTTTAAGTCTCCGATACGCTTCAAGTTTTTAATGGATTCTTTACACGAAATAAGCTAACACGCATTCGAGATTTTTTTTTTTCTTCGGAGATATGATCAGTCAAAGTTCGGATTTTTTCGTGATTCTGACTTATCATGTAGTTCTTCAAATCGTTATATCAACATATGCTGTTAACGGAGGGATAATTTGCCGAAATCCGCAATAAAAATTTGCGTTTTTGCATTCATATCATGGAAGATTCTGATCTCCCCCAGATTCGAGGAATCAAAAATTGCGAATGCGTTTTTTTAAAAAGCTAAAAAAAATCCCTATTGACCTGACCTAAATTGAGTGGTAAATGTTAGGAATTGGATGTTTTGAAACTACGATTCAATCAATTTAATGATTGATAGATTTTCTTCAGTTGATATTAAAGACAACGAGCAAAGAGCCCTAGAATTAGATAGACAACTATTTTGACATTAAGGAGGTAATACATAAATCCTATTAGTATTAAAAACTGAAATTACAGCGAATAACATGCCTTTGTTGGTCCTATACAATCCTTTTTTTATTTTAAAGCCACGGCACCTATTTAAGTTAAATAAAAAAATGTTCATATATATCGAATATATTGATAAAAGCCGCATAAAAACCAAGGTAGCTAAGGTATTTGCTTCATTTTCGCCACCATTTCTTCGAGATGAGATTAAAAGCCTTTCCGATGCTTAGTAGTGGAAACATTAACACGGTTTATGAAGAATTTGTTTTTTACTTTTTCTACAATGCCTAAGCGACAACGTGTTTTGGCTAAGACATCGCTTTCGTTGGCCGTTAAATGTCCATAGTACCAGTCCTAGTCGCTATTCTATGTCACTAGGAAGCATTCACCGAAAATTTTTGGGAAGTTACAATAGCAACTGACTCCTTCACTTCTAATTGACTCTGTACCTCGATCTAATATACATACATATAACTCTGCCATTTACAAATAACTGTTTTTCTTAGACGAGACTACACTAGACTCTTCATTCTGATTTTTTCCTATATCCGCGTGTTCTTAAGCGATTCCAAACGATAACTTTTATTTCTAAACTATATAAGGAGTATTTTACGAATCTGGCAAAAATTCTTGCGGAACACGGGTATTCTGCAAAGCAATCCATGCACGGTGAGAGGGCTTCGTAAGACTTCGAGATTGCCCACTCCTCTTCCCAGTTGCTTTGCAATCCTACCGTAACCCGAATTTCGATCTTTCCAGCAGTGATAGAACAATCAGCTTTACGAAGTTTGTGCATCTTTGCAATATTATTATAATAAACTTATCGCTAACTATTGCAAGATCATATTAATAAACTCGTAAAAACAAATTAATAGTAGCAAATGAAAGTACAATATGTTTAACATGCAACAAATGAAGTTACTCATGGTTGTAATAACAATAAAAGAGAAAACTATTAATGTAGGTACATATCTTTCAGTTTGACGCTATCGGGATGAAGTGGGGTTTGAGAGATAACTATTACCATCATTGAGTAAACAAGTACATAGAAAATATTTCGAGCCCCTACCATGTGGGTTAGTGTTAGCAGCTAGTGCAACTATACATATACATATGTATATATGTGCATAAATACCCATGTACATATTTCATTTTGAACCTGTTTTGGCAGCCCGTCTGCAACATAAAGTTATGTACAACCGATTGAACAATTAAAGATCACACAAATATTTGTGGCGTATCAAAGGAATGTTCTCCATTCCAGAAGTAAAAAAAATACCTCGCATTATCACCCCTCACCCCTTGGGTGTATCAACAGGTTCAATGGTTCACAATCAGCTGCTCACTATGTCCGTGCTTGTACTATGGAAACACTTTCTCCAAATAAAACAACACGATACAATTTCGTTTTAGATGTTGTAGTAACCAACATTCGCTGTTGCACACCTTCCCTACTCAGATTAGTAGCAGTCCGTATATGTATTTCTATAAACCAACCTAACTTTACGTATACATCATTTTATTTCTGCTTAGAGTACATCATTTTGTCAAAGCCGCAGAACGTCTGCAATAACTCACCATTAATGAAGAATCATCGCCGGAGCCTGCAACCACCGGTATTTGCCTGTATCCCACGTCGATTACATCCTCTGCTCGGTACACGTCCGTCAGTTTAGCCATATTTCTACCACAAATTCTCGAGCACCACACCACACGGAAGATGAGCCTCAACGTTACTACTCTCCTCAGCAAACAAAAACTACAATATTTTTATTGCAAAATGCTTGTCCAACGATTAGTACTTTCGAAAATAATATGCAAATCTATTTATTATCTATAATTTACAATAAATCCTCCTCAATGACGAGACACCGAGAAATTATATGAGAAATTGTCAAACACGTAGTATCAAACTGGAATGGATCCACCTGCACTGTTGCACAACTTCGTAGCTATTAGTATGGCCTTTCTCAAAATAAGTGCATGAGTAAAAAAAGGATTATTTATTTTAACAGCCATGAAATCGTCAGTGTATTGGAAAATATATAGGCATAACAACTAAAACTATAATAAACAAAAGCTTTAATATATATATAATAAAATAAGGGTTTATTTGGTATAAATAAGAGCACTTTTCAGGCAGAGTTGATTTTTGTAACTAAATTTTTGGAAAAGCAACAATTTAGGAAAAATATTGCAACACTGATTTCGATTGTGAATTGCAGATCTCATAACTTTTAAAATTATTAATCTTATTTGTGTTTTGCAGTATTTTTAATGATATCTAATAAATAAATAAATAAATATTTTATTTAAAATTCCCATTAAATTCTAGAAAAGATGATCCAAGCAGAATTGTTTTTGATGTCAGCGGAACATGTGGCAACACAGTAGCGCTGAATATCTAGGTGCCAGAGTTGTAATCGGTAATTGCAAAACAGAAAAAAAGCAAGAGGCGAAGAGGAGCTGGATACTGTTTGTTCTGTTAAGAGAAAAAATTATAAATTTTATTTAAAACAAATTGGAGGCGGCAGCAAAATATAGCGTCAAAAATGTCACATCATTACGTGGTTACGGCGCAGAAGCCGACAGCGGTCGTTAGTTGCGTGACCGGTAAGTGAACCTACGGGTCCCGAAATATATATGCTAATTTCGGGGTAATGCCGCGTCCTAGGCATGCTATACTAATTTGTTGAAAACTTACTAAATCTTATTTTAACATTAATCGGAGAAGCCACATGCGTAGTTAATCTAATTGCTGAGAACATTTCTCCCGCCCAGAATCTACAAGGCGTGCTTACCCGAACGGGAAGCCGGCATGTTTTTCAATAACAACAACACAACATCTTCCTCCTAGGTTATTCATCAATGCTTTTTCACTATATATTTTCTAGGCAACTTTACATCGCCAACCGATTTAAATTTGATCATCGCTCGCAACAGTCAGTTGGAAATAGATTTGGTAACACCAGAAGGCTTGCGTCCGTTGAAGGAAGTAAATATAAATGGCCAGATATCAGTCATGCGGCATTTCCGTCCTCAGGTTAGGTGCAACTCTGGAAATAATGGTTTTTTAATATACTCAATTGTGTTACATTTTATAGGACAGTAAAAAAGATTTGCTCTTTATACTTACGTTGCGATATAATGTTATGATTTTGGAATGTCGAATGATTGGTGACCAAATCAGTGTCATAACAAAAGCGCATGGCAACGTGGCGGATCAGGTAAGCATACCTACCGAAGGTGGTGTAATAGCCGTAATTGATCCAAAAGCACCCGTTATCGGAATGTGCTTATACATGGGACTGTTCACCATCATTCCTTTGGATAAGGAGACAAGCGAATTGAAGGCGACTAATTTACGGTAAGTACCACATGTCTTCAACATGACCAAGAATAGAATAACATATTTTTATTTTAGCATGGACGAGCTGAATGTTTATGATGTAGAATTTTTATATGGTTGCATAAATCCAACTATCATCGTTATACACAAAGATGTTGATGGACGTCATGTTAAGACGCACGAAATCAATTTACGTGACAAAGAGTTTATGAAGATTGCCTGGAAGCAGGATAATGTGGAGACTGAAGCAACAATGCTGATACCAGTGCCAACACCATTGGGTACGGTATATATCGGGCAATATAATTAATATCTAATGGTATTATTGTGTCATTAATCAAATTCTTCACTGCTTACTGTTAGGTGGTGCCATTGTAATTGGTCGGGAATCTATTGTTTACCACGATGGAAATAGCTACCATGCTGTAGCACCTTCTACATTTAAAGTGAGTGTCGAAATTTATTCAACAGTTAGACACGTATTCTATGGTTTATTTTGTTTATTAGCAAAGTACTATTAACTGCTACGCACGAGTAGATAGCAAGGGCCAACGCTATTTGCTGGGCAATATGTATGGCCAGCTGTTTATGTTATTCTTGGAGACTGTAGACAATGGTAAAGGCGGAGTTTCCGTTAAAGAAATAAAAGTGGAGTTGCTAGGTAATTTACATTGAATAATTGTACATAATAGGTTTTAAGTTATTCCTTTTTAAGGTGAAATATCCATACCGGAGTGTATAACATATTTGGACAACGGATTTCTTTTCATTGGCTCGAAGCACGGAGACTCTCAGTTAGTGCGCTTGAGCACAACTGCGAACGAAAATGGCTCTTACGTTATTCCGATGGAGAATTTCACCAGCCTAGCGCCTATTCTTGATTTAGGTGTGGTAGATTTAGATCGGCAGGGCCAAGGACAAATTATAACATGCTCTGGTAGTTTTAAAGATGGATCACTTCGAATTATTAGGTATATTTAACTTTTTGCACACAATTCAAATACGATCTTAATAACATAAAATTTTTTAGAATCGGCATTGGCATTCAGGAGCACGCCTGTATTGATTTACCAGGTATAAAGGGTATGTGGTCACTTAAAGTAGGTATAGACGATAGTATTTTTGAAAACACATTGGTGCTGGCCTTTGTGGGTCACACACGAATTTTGACGCTGACTGGTGAGGAAGTTGAAGAAACAGAAATACCAGGCTTTATTAGTGATCAGCAAACTTTTCATTGTGCCAATGTTGACTACGATCAGGTAAATAAAGTGCTCTTAAATGGGCCTAACCACTCGTGGGCTATAGTTTGTAATTATTTATTTTATAACTAGATTATACAAGTAACACCACTCACGGTACGTCTAGTAAAAAGTAGTACTAAAAGTTTGGTAGGTGAATGGCAGCCGCCAGATGATAAACGTATTGGTGTTGTGTCATGCAACGCATCACAGATTGTTGTTGCCTCGGCATGCAATGTCTATTACATTGAAATCGAAAATTGCTGCTTAGCTGAAAAGTCTCACAGGGCATTGGAATATGAGGTCGCTTGTTTGGACATTACGCCACTAGAGGAGGGCAACAGCAAAGCTAATCTCGTCGCAGTTGGCTTATGGACAGATATATCTGCTGTGGTTCTATCACTGCCGAAACTGGGAACTATGTACACCGAAAAGTTGGGAGGCGGTAATAATTTGTAACTTAATTTTTTTCTTTGTGTATTTAAACCTTTCTTACATGCAGAAATTATACCACGCTCTATTTTGATGACCACCTTCGAAAGCATACATTATTTGCTATGTGCATTGGGTGATGGTTCCATGTTCTATTTTATTTTAAGCAAAGCGGACGGCCGCTTAAGCGAGAAAAAGAAAGTTACATTGGGAACACAACCCACCACATTGCGTACTTTTAAATCATTTGCGACTACCAATGTGTTTGCCTGCTCCGATCGTCCAACTGTTATTTATTCCTCAAACCACAAATTGGTGTTTTCAAATGTGAATTTGAAAGAAGTAAATCATATGTGCTCCTTGAATGCACAATCGTACCCGGACAGTTTGGCTTTGGCCACCAAAAACTCGGTGATTTTGGGCACTATCGATGAGATTCAAAAGTTGCATATTCGTACTGTACCACTTGGTGAGGGTCCACGTCGCATTGCTTATCAGGAGAGTTCGCAGACTTTTGGCGTGGCAACATTGCGAGTCGATGTGCAAGGACGAGGTGGGCCAAAGCCAACAAGGCCAAGTGCTTCAACGCAGGCACAGAATATCACCTACGCTTCAAACATAGTACCCAAACCGGGTGGTGGTAATACGGCAACTACAAATGCCGAAGTTGGCCAAGAATTGGATATAAACAATTTATTGATAATTGATCAGAATACGTTCGAAGTGCTGCATGCGCATCAATTTATGCCTTCAGAGAGCATAATTTCCTTAATGTCCGCTAGGTTAGGTGATGACCCGAATACGTATTATGTGGTATCTACTGCGCTCATTTATGCAGATGAGCCTGAACCTAAAGTGGGTCGCATTATTATTTTCCACTACAACGAAGGAAAATTGACACAGGTGGCCGAAACAAAAATTGATGGCTCATGTCACTCACTGGTTGAGTTCAATGGCAAAGTGTTGGCGGGTATAAACAGTTTTGTACGCCTTTATGAATGGACCAATGAAAAAGAATTGCGTATGGAATGTAATATTCAGAACAATATTTCCGTTTTGTATTTAAAAGCCAAAGGTAGGGCATTGATTAGGTGTACGAATCGAATGAAAATAACTGAATATGTTTTATAACTAATCAATACAGGTGACTTCATTTTGGTTGGCGATCTGATGCGCTCAATGACTTTGCTGCAGCATAAGCAAATGGAGGGTATTTTCGTGGAGATATCACGTGACTGCGATCCGAAGTGGATGCGCGCTGTAGAAATCTTGGATGATGACACATTTTTGGGCTCGGAAACTTATGGCAATCTTTTTGTTTGCCAAAAAGATAGGTAACTCTGAGACAAAGCCATTACAACAACACACTTTATATGTTTTTTTTTTTAATTAGTGCCGCCACCACGGACGAGGAGCGTCAGTTATTACCTGAAGTTGCACGTTTCCATTTAGGCGATGTTGTTAATGTATTCCGCCATGGTTCGTTAGTGATGCAAAATGTAGGTGAACGCACTACGCCCAATCAGGGCTGTGTGCTGTATGGTACAGTGAATGGCGCTATAGGCATTGTTACACAAATACCGCAAGAATTCTACGATTTCCTACATAGCCTTGAAGAACGTCTAACGAATACCATTAAATCTGTGGGGAAAATAGATCACTCCTATTATAGAAGCTATCAAACAACACAGAAGACGGAGCCGTGTGAAAACTTTATCGATGGCGATTTAATTGAAAGTTTTCTCGATTTAAGCAGAGATAAAATGAAAGAAACAGTTATGGGTTTGGAGGTAAATTGATAATAGAACTTAGATATTGAGCTTTTTATCTAACTGGTACAATTTTTTTTACAGATTACATTAAACGGCGAAAAGAAGGAAGCAGACGTTGACGATGTTATTAAAATTGTCGAAGACCTTACGAGAATGCACTGAATTACGCATTTTAATGTTAGTTTGATTTTTCTGCTATTGCAATGTCCCTATGTCTATATCGATACCAAAAGGTTTTCGATGAATTAATTAATTGAATGATTTGTTTAACAAACATGAAAGAGAAAAATATTAATTGTATCCGATCGTTAATATTAAAACTCTAAAGTATGCATTGGTTTTATTTGTTTTAATGCTTAAGGGTTTAACTTTTTGACTCCTCCTACTACCATTTGATCAATCTCTGATCTGAGCAACACCCAAAACTAATAAAAATGGCAAATCTCAAAGCTTATCTTAAAAACTATTTGCCGCTCGGAGACTGCTTAAAGCTATTAGCAGAATCTATTGCTTGTCATTCCATACTCGGCAAAATCCGCCACCAAAGGCTGTGTTCAGAAAAAAACATCAAAGCATCGGTCTCTTTTATTTATAAACTATAATTGATGGAAATTCCTGGCTTGCGCAACTAAGTTCCAATTCGGTGTTTATCCGTTGTTGCGCATTTTGAACGCATCCATCAATTATAGTTTATAAATGCATCTATCTGTAACCTCACGATACTGATACCGGAAACTATGGATCGCGTCCACTGACGTCACCCGCTTCCTCAGCCTCAGGCATGTCATTTCCGAGGATGAAAGGGGCATCACCAAGTATGGTGGTAGCGTATGTTCTTATTCAACTGGATCTATGCGGCAGAGTGATTGAAAATTGGGTTAATCGGATCCGTGGAACCATAGAGACATTCGAGGGCCTTTCAAAAAAAAAAAAAAAAAAATTAATAATTGTTTAGAATTTTTTCTAGCACGCAGTTTTTTAAATTTTAGTATAATAAAGTGCAAATTTTAGATAGCTACCCTACAAGACAGCTGAGTATCGTATGAGTGCTAATTTACCACTATAACTAATTACAAAAGTGGTTATCAAAGTATTAATTTTTTTCAGACCATGCACATTAGGTCAAAGATTTATCTGGCTCTGCGAAAGTCCAATTTCGTAAATGCAGTTGTACATTATTTTTTGTTGCCATTCTGCAGGGAATACTAAAAAATAATAGAAACTTCACTTAGTTTCTGTAAAATAAAAAACACCGTTAGACAGCAATAAACCAAATTTACACTTTCAAAACGTTATTGATATTGATTGATGTTTGCACAACCGCTTTATTTTGCAAGTTTCAAGTGCATTTTTATTTTTTTTTGAAAGTTTGAATAATTAAAGAAAAATTTTAAATGAAAAAACAAAACTATAAGTGAGAACTATGACCCAATTCAAAAAAGTTATTGTTTGCAAAAAAAAAAAACTGACGTATTTGCATAACCTCAAAAATTTTCTGATTTATTTCCATTTATGATTTTATGTAAGCTCTTACAAATTTGTTAACTTTCGGCAATCAAAATGGCAAAGGAAATGGATAGATGAAGATGTAATGAGTTGATTTTATTTTACTTAACCCGCGGTTTTTAGCCGTTTTCGAGAAAAAGGGGTTTTTTCTGGGCTATCATGTTATCTCAAAAGGCGAGTTGTTTGAACTTCGGCTGATTGGATGTTCGAAAAAAGAAAAGCCTTTTTCGGTTGTTAACCATGTTGAAAAAAATTTTGGTACTGCTGACATTTGCGAAAGTTCCATGAAACTCTTAGAAGAAAAAACATGTACTTTTTGCAATTACTTATCTAAGAAAGATGAAAATTATGGGAAAACAATTTGGAAAGGGTGCTAAAATATTTAGATCTGAAAACATAGCGTTTCTTGCTGATGAAGTTCTTTTCGAAATCAAAAAGCCAACTTTGCCGAACATCAGCCGGATTCTAACTTTCGCTATCGCTAAAATGCCAACATAGGAAAGCAGCCTCAATTTGGATTACATTTCGCCTCCTGTAGCAAAGCCGTGGCTATGTTACAAATACACACTTGCGCCGATTCGCAAAGACCATTGATGAGCAGCCTTCGCAAACAGGCAAATCCTTGAGAGAATTTACGGATTGAAATTTCGAAATTTTTTGATCAAAGTGAGTAGAGCTTTGAACATTCTTGGCACAAATTAGTTTCAAAAACATTCGTATTCTTTTCAGGAAGTTACCAACGATTTTTGGTAAATGTGTCACAAAGCAGCATTTGCATTCTCAATATAAATAATTATTATAATATCGCTGGAGAATTTGGGAATACTGAAACCTCAAGTGAAAATTAAGTATTTTATGAAGAGTAACTGCTTTAGGGATCTCTCCTCAAGACATATCTGCGAGACATGTAGTAAATTTTTTTTTTAAATTTTATCAGCAACTCCTCAGTGCCAATAACCCAAATAAATGTAAGCAATTGTTTTCTGTTAATAAAATATTTTATTCTTAAATTCTTGTTGTACTGATTCTCGAAAAAACTATTAAATCACTTAAATACATACATACATACACTGCCGGAACAAAGTATTGGCACAGCAAATTTTTCACAATATATGCAACAATTTGAATTCTAATATTTTTCCGCCAATTTTGTATAAAAATATGGTTCATTCTTGTATGGAAGAGACTTCGTGAAAAAAAATGCCGAAAATCAACGGTAACTCCTAGCTACTTAAACTTGCACTTTATTATAACAAAATTGATTGGGCTACAAATCTACATACTCAAAAAAATTCTTAAAACTCTGATTAAAAAGTTGAAAATTTCAATGAAAATTTTCTGAATTTTCGCGAGTTTCGCATAAAATTTAGGAATTCTATTTTTATGTTTTTTGTTGTAGAATGAACCATATTTATATACGAAATTATCGGAAAAATATCAGAATGAAAATTGTTGCATATATTGTGAAACATTTGCTGTGCCAATACTTTGTTCCGGCAGTGTACACATTTTCTAGCACTTGACGCACAAGGACCAAATTCTTAAAAATTAGGAGAAAAACAAATTTATAATTGATTAAGAACAAAGACACCTCTTCATCGCCATTCAAGCTTATACGAGGTTTTCAGCAATATTTGTGGAACCGTCTAAACGCAAACATTTTATTTTCAAACAGTGAAAACTCATAATTATAATTAAATAAATTAAATTTTAAAATTTAGAGACAGTCCGACAAGGCGCTAGTTCCGTCCTACATATATCAGAACTATCTCTGAACTATTGCAAAACGGATGCAGAGCGCGACAGTTGAAACTTTTGGTGTAAATGTGCAAATGCTCACTACTCATACAATACGAAAGTAGCTCAGCGTGAAGAACTGCAACTCAAGCATCGTTGGTCGCGAGTTCAAATCGCGGTGGAGGCAGTTGTGAATTTTCGAATGGAATTTAAACTGTTGCGTGCAGCTTACAATATATTTTTTTTTAAATAAAATATATAACAAAAATGGAATCTGTAACTGAAAAGAAGAAAACTAAAAAAATATCAAAAAAATCTAATCTAAAAAATGGTTTCTTATAAAAAAACTTTCCAAAACGGGACTGGTTAAAAACTAGTTGCAAAGTACTGCACTGGACGACGATTTCTACTGGAATTATAAAATCTATTATATTTTAAGACGTCCACCAAAATATTTCGGAAAAATATTACGATTTAAGTGAGCTGGACCGATTTGAAAATACCTCCAAAAATAGAGTTTTTTATGAATAAAAATAGTTACTTAACGATTTTTTTTTTTTAAAAAAGTTTGAACGGAATCGTAATGATGAGATTTTTGATGCAGTTTTTTGACTTTTTTAAAGATTGGTAAAAGAAAAACTTAAATAACTGAACCTTAACTCTTCCGATTTAGATAGAGGAGATGTCGTTGGAAAGCTATTTTCTCACCCTTTTTATTTATCATTTATAAACTAATTCAAAGGATGAAATAGAAAAGTAGGATGAACGAATGTCATTCAAAGTTGAATTAAGATGTGTTGGTGTTTAAAAAAAAAATTGGGACACCAATGAATAGCTTTGGCCTAGTTATTCATGTTTTTCGTAAACCAACGTTTGAAAAATGTTAAAAAACAGCATTAAAAATCTTATTCTTGCGATTCCGTTGAAAATATTTTTAAATATTTTCATTCAGATTTTTTAAGCTTAATCTGTTTTGTCATCTGAGAGGACTTTTTTCTAAAAGTTCTTTAAGAAACTATTTTTATTCATAAAAAACTCCATTTTTGGAGGTATTTTCAAATCGGTCCAGCTCACTTAAATCTTAATATTTTTGCGAAATATTTTGGTGGATGTCTTAAAATATAATAGATTTTATAATTCCAGTAGAAATCGTCGTCCAGTGCAGTACTTTGCAACTAGTTTTTAACCAGTCCCGTTTTGGAAAGTTTTTTTATAAGAAACCATTTTTTAGATTCGATTTTTTTGATATTTTTTTGTATAAGCCGGCTTCAAGATAGAACCTTTCCAGCTTAAATTACCCAGTATATTTTAGGTTTTAAAATTTCACTCAGTTTTTTATGAAAATTTTATTTTATTTTTTAAATTAAAATCAGCAAAAGGTGCATTCCCTTAAACTGCGCCTAGGCTACAGACAGGGTTTAAACTCTTTCCAACTGTCCGAGCTCCTTCATTCTTGAATGCCCGGTAGGAAACCATGCGAGTGCCATTTGTTGTCTATTTCTTAACAGGTTTATTGTAGACTGCCTGAAAGTTAAAGTGTTTGGTAGAAAGTGGAAAAAAATTCCTAATTTTGACTAGCAAAATTTTTACCGGCGGTGGCTGGGGCTGAGTGGTTACAGGTGCGCTTTACGACACCTTAGGACCTGGGTCCGATCCCTGGCCCCGGTAACATCAATAGCGGCCACGAAAAATATTCTTATAAAACCCATTTGCCGTTCGAAGGCGGCGGAAAATTGAGAGGAGGGTGTCCAGATTGTTAAAAAAAAGCGCAATTTTCGAAAAAAACCGCCAATTTTTTTTTTTAATAAAATTCATGAAATCGATTTAACAAATCTTTTATTTTAAAAATTAGATCTTGTTATAATATAGTTTTTAAAACCAAAAATTAATATAATACCTTCAGAAGTTAATAATAAATATCACAAATCACTTATATAATAGTGATGTTCAAACAATTTTCTTCAAAAATACGCATAGATACTTTATAAAAATATTTTTTTCAACACATTTTGCAATAGGACTACGCAATTACTAAATTTGTTATAACTCATAATACTTGATTAATCGCACAATCCGCTTTTAAATGCTCGGCGGTAAAAATTTAATAAGAACCTATAATAAGGCAAGATCGGCTAAGTATTTTCACAATTTCTTCAAAATCACTTATAGTGTCTGAATGATTGAGTTAATGAATGATTTCTGTTCAAGTTTACCTTAGCCTCTTCTGTAAAATTATCGTGGAAAACTAAATCTTGTATATTTTCATAATTGGAAAAAATTTATTTAAAGGGAAAAATCTCCAAAAACTGCCAATGGCGTTTTCCTAAATTTTTACGCGCAAATATCAAAAAAAAAAAAAAAATCGCCAAATTGGCGCAAAATCGCCAAATCTGGACACTCTGATTGTAAGTCTCTCCATTTGTGTAACGTCATCAAGACGCACACCGCAAATTGGAGGAGAGTCTCGGCCAAACACAACCGCAAAAATGATGAATGTGATTTGTTGTTGCTAGCGGTACATCAAAAACACATGCAACAACAACCACACGCTCGTCCAGTTACACTTACGCAGGATACAGCGAATATACAGAAGGTCGAATTCCACTATAATTATGTATTGTTAAATTTTTACTGGAATAGTAAGTAAAGTCCTTTTTAAGAAATCGGCCGGCCTATTAAAGGTCTTACACACGGATCGATTTATCGGCCAACCAGTTGGCCAACCGCTGGAAGTTGGTGGTAAATAAGCCGTGTGTATGCAAGTTGGCAAACCTCCCGTCAAGTTGTTCGTCAGGTTGGAGAAAATCAAAAATTTTTGATTTTTGAGGCAGGTTGGTAAACTTGTTGCTCTGTGTGTAGAGAAGTTGGCAACTTAAAATGCGTGTTTTTCGGTTCGTTTCGCTAGTGAAAATGCGAATAATTTGTAAAAATGGGGGCGGTAGCAATAACAAATACATAAAAATGAGAAGCATTCCTAGTATAGGTTAAAAGTTTACCAGTGCTGTTGTGTTGTGCACAGTTCAAAAACTATCACTTAAATGAAATCGGCCAACTGGGAATTTAGGGAATTTCGTTAAGTAGGTTGGCCAACTGGTTGGCCGATAAATCAATGCGTGTGTTGGGCCTTTTACTTCAGACTTACCTAAAAGGCTTACTTACATATATATGTACATATGTACATTTATGTGTGTATATACATGGCTACCAATAACGCCCATCAACAACGCCAACGCCTGCGTCAGCGCCATCAGCAACGCTCTCAACGCATTTCCAGTCGTTATTTTATGTTGATTCGCTGTAAACGAACGCTTCCTTTCCATTCATCCAGCAGCAGTAGCAGCGGCACCGACTTCACTCACCACCCTCATGTTCCATGTGTACATATGTATGTACACCCCAGTACGCGAGCAATACAAAGTGTGCTGGTGTGCGTTTAATGGATCCAAGCTTCGCCCGGCCGCCATTGCAGGCACGCACCAATCCCACTGCGATTCCTCTTGACTACTTTGTGGGCTTGTTGGTACTTGTTATACATACATACGTACAATACATACATACATATGAATGTGCATACATATTCGCTGCCGCTGCAGTTGTTGCTGTTGCTGCGTTGGTTGCTACTACTATCCCCTTCGGCGAGCCGGTGTACTATACAGTTATGCTTCCGTTGGATGTTTGCTGCAGTTGTGGGCTCTCTGACTGCTTCAACGAACGAGGTCTATTTGCGTTGAAGTTCAGTTTCAGCTTTCATTCATTCCGATTCCAGCATCCAAGCGTGTTTCGCCACTTCAATCGCATATTTGCCAAACGATAAGCTTTTCTTATCTGCCCGCTTATACATATACATATGTAGTAGTAGTAGTTTTATAAATGGCACTGCAAACGCGATCAAGAAAATGAGCGTGTTATTAGATTTATTAGTGTTAACGCGTATTTAAAAACAAAACAAAAAAAAAAAAACAATAAAAAACACAAAGTGGGACATTTATGTATCGCATAAATAAAAAAAATATCCGTGATACTGCAACACCTACTGGCAAGCATTTAAAGTGGGACCAGCATTTAATTATTATGTGAATGTAAAAAAACAACAAAATATTCGCGCATATTGCTAGTTTGCTGGAAGAACGGCATAACAGCACAGCTTGTACATACCTGTGAGAAACGCGGGTTAGTTTAAAGGGTTCAACTGTTACCTCATGCCAAGAAAAGTAAACAAGTGTCTAAATCCTTAATTACACGCAAGTATTTTTTTAGGTTTTTTTTTTGAGTTTCTAAAAATTTTAATTTAAGTTGTGTTGTTTTCTTCGTGTGTACTTTTAGAAAAACTTTTTGAATGAGAGCTTGGAAACTTTCGATGGTCTTGGCCATATTATCGAAAATGTTGACACTACCGATAGTTTTGATTAGAGAAATCCAAAAATTAAACATAACAACTTTTTTTTTAAGGAACAATCGATAATGCCATCGATAGCTTTCTAGCTCTAATTTGAATATATTATTTCTTAATAAGTATCAAAGCCTCATGCCAGCAATTGTTTGATTATAGCCATGCGAGTAGTTAAGGGTTAAGGCCAAGTTACGTGATTCACCAATGCAAATCGATAACTGACAAAATTTCCATAAAATAAAAATGGCAAAAATTTTTCTAGAAAAACTTTAGTGGGTGATTTTTCATTTTAACCAACCCAAACCATACTTGGGCGTGGTTCGGTTTGATCAATGTTTTGATTTACGGCACGAAATGTGTCGAAGTTTTGGTTCAAAACCGGCATGCAGCACTGCAAGAAAAAAATCAGTCTTAGAACAAAGTGAGAGGACAAACAAAATTCAAAGATAGTTTCAAGTCTGTATTGAATTTTATGATTATATTTATGTAAGTAATTTGTTTAGTTATTTATTTATGTTGAATAAAAAAAAACTGCCTAAAAAATTTAAGTGAATTAAGTCACTTTACACACGTTTTTGATTTTCTGAAATGTGACGTTCTTCCAGCAAATGAGCGCATCACGGCATCCGTGATCGATTAAACCCCGATTCGGAAGTTTATTTTGAGGTTACCGCACTCGATAACGAGTCCACTTTTTCAATAAAAATTGTATTGGAGAAAAGAGCCATCATTTTTTTTTTCATTCGATTCTAAACGAATATGTAAACTTTGGCACACGTATGCCGTGGTTCGGGCTATATATGTATATTTGTATTATTGGCGCCTTGTAACGTTTGTCAAATGTTAAATAGAAAACTCAGCAGCTACAGCAGTGCATTTGTGCATAAAAGCGATTTTAAACAACTTTTTTGAAGTGTTTTTTTTTTTTTTACCGGTACTCTTTACACATTTTTTATTCGCGCTTTGTTATTGTGAAAATTCATAATTAAAAGGAAAACCAATAATTTTTTTTTTTTTGTAAGTGAATACGCCTCCGAGCGTTATGCATCGTTATTTCCACCGTTTTGTTGTGAACTGACTGCATTACAAGGATTTTTCTGCGCTCAATAATCCTCATACACACACACACATACCACGTACTAGTTACATAGATAAGTGTGACGTCGGATTTGTAGCAGGAAACTGCCAAGGTACCGGCGGCGAAACGGATATTTCACGGAGGTAAGTGTTCTTTTGGATTTGTGGCAGTTTCACCGACCCAATTCTTTGTAGTGAAGTGGTTAAAGTTATTTCTGTCAAATGAAATGTTTACTTTTCTCAAAAAAAAAGTTGCCCTGTACCGGAGCAAAATCATAAGATTTATAAACATATCGAACCCTAACCGCCAAATTTTCTTTTCGATGCCGAAGTATTCTCAGAGAATCTAAATTCATTTCTGAATTGAAAAGAAAATTTAGGGTTATGGCTCGATATGTATTTTGGCTGCCTAAAAGGTTTTTAATAGTTTAAAAATTTTTTTATTTCAAGACAAGCTTTTATTAGCTGTTAATAAAAAGTAATACACTTTCTAAATTTGAAACAAAACCGGGCCATAGGTGTAAGGTTTGGAAATATATCGACCTCCGTGCAATCTGCTGTCTAAATTGAATGAATGCGGTTTTTCCAAATATCTCAGCACGTGCGCCACCTAGCGGATTAATTCATCCTTTATATTGCATTGTCATCTGAGCTTGGTTGAAGTTTCAAGTCTCCAGCTCATCGGGAAGTTGATTAAAAATTTATTACAAGATTTGATTACATACAGGTGAAACATAATTAAAGCTTGTCAAAATCAAAGGTATTTTGCAAATTTAGATTTGCATGGGTTTTCTTAGACCGTATCATTTTGTAGCAGGGTACACATAGTACCAAGAGTTTCTTTATTTTATTGAAAAACTGTACTGCTTTTTTCATATTTAAATGGGGATATCGGAAAACGGAATTTTTTCGCAGCAATATACAGTGTTTTTTTTTTCTTTATCCGAAAAGAGATACAAGCGTTACTCATACAGCTCATCGTACCATCGTAAGAGCTATTTACCACCGCAAACGCGTAAATCTTCTGCAAAATCTTTCTCCAAAGGCCGTCTCCGAATGGCGCCCTTGTCCACATTTTTGCCGGTAGGGGCATGATGAGTGACTTAAAGAGTGTGATTTCTACTTTTTTTTTACTGCGAAATTGGACTTCACAATTGCCTACTAACTACTAAAGTATTTAGCACTTGTCGGCAAAAGTAATTCTCCGTTGGAGATCAAGCTTCAGTGTTAGTTTCTTTGATTTGTTGAAGAGTGCAATCAAAGCGCAGGTGGTTGTACTACAATGCCTCCACCATGGAAGTACTGTGTTTTCTGGGCAAAAAACTGAAGAAAGCAATTTTCATTGGCTTTATTTGATCTCAACTCAAAACCATTAAGAGAAATCTACAGATACCGGAGCAAATGGTAATCCAATGCGAAAAAAATTCCTTGGTATACGGTAGGAACATAAATACATTCAATAATTTTTTTAGGATCGCGTTTAAACTTTTTTTTACTGATTTTCATTTTTTCGATCAAGAATTATCGTTATATTTGGGTTTAAAAGAAATTAAATCTAAAAACAACGTCTATAATATATATGTACATACATATGTATGAACGACAAAAATATAAAGCCAAAGAATATTTTAATAAGAAATGCGCGCGGGGACGAAATTATAGAAAATCGAGCGATCATATCTAAATAAATATTTTTCGCGCTTTTAATCTTTACTGTATTTAAGGTAGCTGTTTACAAATATAAACTTTGTATTTACATACATGGACTAAAATAATTATTTCTTCATATAAAATACAAATAACAACAAGTAATTTTGAAGCAAAAAACAAAACCGACTTCAATGCTTATATAAAAATGTAAGATTACAAATTAATATGGGAGAACAAATTATATAAATCGATTAACGTGCTTCAAAGTAAAGCGGATACATACATAAAAAAATAAAATATTTTGAAGAATTGATAACCTCCTCCTTTTTGATGTCGGTTAGAAAACTAAAATTCTTGATAAAGTATGTATGTTATTTATTTACAAACCAATTATTCCTTGTCACAACATTAATTAAAAACAAATAATGAAATATATATTTTGAGAACAAATAATTATCTTAAACAATAAATTGTTTTAAAATTTATTGCCTGTCTGAGTTCAAATATGGACACAAGTAATATAAAAGTATGTATCTATGTATGTATGTATGTATGTATACACATACACCCCGCGACAAAAGATATCACATCAACATTTTTACCAGTTTTGACTAGTTTTCTTTTGTTTTTTTTTAAGGTTAATTATTTTTGTATAAAAGTATAGCTAATAAATACCATATAAATCTACATTTCAGACTTTGTACAAAAATTATAAAAATTCCAAAAATTTTTCATTCCAATTCCAAAAATTTTAATTTGTAGCATAATTTTTGGTAGGCAGTTTTATAGCTTATTAAATTCTAGTATAACAAAGTGCAAGTTTGAAGTTGCTAAAAAAGGTTATGTGTTATGCACTCTTTTCTACATGAAAAATTATTTGGTGTGGGCTTCAAACATATTTTCAAAAATAAACTTTTTTGAACCTCTTAAGTTTAATATCCGTATTTTAATATTTCATTTGTTTTATCAATTTAATTGAATATAATTTTTCAAACATGTGGCAACTCTCCTAAAAAACATTTTCGGCAATAAACTTTTCCATACCTCTTTGGTTTGATACCCATATTGAAATATTTAATTTCTCTTGTCAAAGCTGTAAGCCTTCTTAAACGTCTTTCTTTTGATAGCCAAATGCAATATTTACTTTATCTAATCAATTTACTTAAACTGCAATTTCCTACAGGTCGCAACTCTCTACAGCCACAAAAGCGCCGTTCTCCTCCGATGTGTGGAGAAGCTGTTGTTCATGGCAGAAATATACTCGGAGGTTTGCCATTGCCTTTTTATACCCGAGCGCACTTGTGCACAAGGGTATATTAATTTTGTTCACATAACGGTTGTTTGTAACAGCCAAAACGAATCGAGATAGATATAGACAAATGTATACATAAATGATCAGGATGAAAAAAGAAATCGATTAAGCCATGTCTGTCTGTCCGTCCGTCTGTCCGTCTGTCCGTCTGTCCGTCTGTCCGTGTACACGATAACTCGAGCAAAAATTGAGATATCTCAACGAAATTTGGTATGTAGGTTTCCCTTAATCCAAGGTATGTTGGTATTGAAAATGGGCAAAATCGGACTTTAGCCACGCCCACTTCCCATATAACGGTAATTTCCAGAAATACGAAAACTGCGATATTTTAGTAACTACTG